>NC_041390.1:130871145-130895802 GCF_002162155.2 Triticum dicoccoides | reverse complement strand
GTCGGCAGGCGGCGCGGCAAGCGGCGGCGGCGGCTGCTGCTGCTGCGGCTGCGGGCGGCGGGCGGTACGGGGTGGTGGCGGCGAGGCGGGGCGGCATATAAAGGGGGGGCGGTGCCGGCTTGGGGAAGGGGTAACCGGGGCGGTGGCGGACTCCCGGACTCCGGCGGAGTCCGGTGCGGGCACGGGCGCGCGAGGGAAGGCGGCGCGACGCGGCGAGCCGGCCTGGCTTGGCTAGGCTTCGACCCAGTCGGGCGTGGGAGTTTTTTTATAAATAATTTCGCCGGAACCAAATAAATCCTAGAAAATAAAATAAAAATCTAAAAATGCCAAAACAAATTTTCACCGTCTAAATAAAATATTTAGAACAAGATGAACATTTTCTTGGCCCCTAAATGCAACTTTGAAAACCGTGCAATTTTTCTAATTAAAAGAAAATAGCAATAAACTCCGGATAAAACTCAAATGTTTGATTTTAATCTTTTCCCACCAATATTTCATTTCTTTTGGAGAAGTCATATTATCTCCTCTTGTATATTGTTATATGAAATGTTTTTGGAGAGAAAAATAATTGAAACCAAAAATCCTCGTTTCAATATTTGATAAAACTCAAATATGAAAACAGGGAAATCCCCAACTCTCTCCGAGGGTCCTTGACTTGCTTAGGATTTCGAGGATCGCAGAACGAGATGCAACAAAATATGATATGCAATGAATGATGTATGTATAACATTCCAAATTGAAAATTTGAGATGTTACAGTGATGCAGGAAAATAGAGATATGTATTTCCCTCAGTTTGAGAACCAAGGTATCAATCCAGTAGGAGACAACACACAAGTTACCAAATACCTGCACAAACAATCAAACAACTTGCACCCAACACGATAAAGGGGTTGTCAATCCCTTCACGGTTTCTTGCAAAAGTGAGATCTAATAGAGATAGATAAATGATAAAGTAAATATTTTTGGTATTTTTGGTTTATAGATCGGAGAGTAAAAGATTGCAAAAGTAGTAAATCGGAAACTAATTTTGTAGATCGGAAACTTATATGATGGAAAATAGACCCGGGGCCATAGGTTTCACTAGAGGCTTCTCTCAAGATAGCAAATAATACGCTGAATGAACAAACTATTGCCGAGCAATTGATAAAAAAGCGCAAAGTTATGACGATATCTAAGGCAATGATCATGAATATAGGCATCACGTCCATTTCAAGTAGACCGAAACAAGTCTGCATCTACTACTATTACTCCACACATCGACCGCTATCTAGCATGCATCTAGAGTTTTAAGTTCATAAAGAACGGAGTAACGCATTAAGCAAGATGACATGACGTAGAGGAATTAAGTCAAGCAATATGATGAAAACCCCATCTTTTATCCTCGATGGCAACAATACAATATGTGCCTTGCTGCCCCTACTGTCGTTGGGAAAGGACACCACATGATTGAACCCAAAGCTAAGCACTTCTCCCATTGCAAGAAAAACCAATCTAGTTGGCCAAACCAAACCGATAGTTCGAAGAGAATTACAAAGATATCAAATCATGCATATAAGAATTTAGAGGAGACTCAAATAATATTCATAGATAAGCTGATCATAAATCCACAATTCCTCGGATCTCGAAAACACTCTGCAAAAAGTATTACATGGAATAGATCTCAAAGATTATCGAGGAGAACATGGTATTCAGAATCAAAGATAGAGAAGAAGCCATCTAGCTACTAGCTATGGACCAGTAGGTCTAAGGTAAACTACCCACGCTTCATCGGAAGGGCAATAGTGTTGATGTAGAAGCCCTCCGTGATCGAATCCCCCTCCGGCAAGGTGTCGGAAAAGGTCCCTAGATGGGATCTCACGGGTATAGAAGGTTGCGGCGGTGGAAAAGTGTTTTCGTGGATGCCCCTATTGGTTTGGGGATATATGGGAATATATAGGCACAAGAATTAGGTTGGGAGGTGCACGAGGGGCCCACAAGGGTGGGGGCACGCCCTACCCCCTGGGCACATCCTCCATCCTTGTGGCCACCTCGTGGCTCCTCCGACTTCATCTCCAAGTCTCCTGGTTGTCTTTTGGTCCAAGAAAAATCACCGTGAAGTTCTTATTTTTTTGGACTCTGTTTGGTATTCCTTTTCTGCGAAACTCAAAAATAGGGGGAAAATAGGAACTAGCACCGGGCTCTAGGTTAATAGGTTAGTCCCAAAAATAATATAAAATATCATATTAATGCAGGTAAAACATCCAAAACTGATAATATAATAGCATGGAACAACCAAAAATTATAGATACTTTGGAGACGTATCAACTGTGTCCTCAACAATTCCACCAGACTCATTGAGGACACATGTAACATGGAGTTTGATGAAAATAATGGCTCCCAAGTGGAGCAAAGTGTTCTTTGTGATATAGGTGATGAAACACCTCCTCAAGCCATAAGAAGAATGGGGATTGGTCAAATACTCCCCATTGAGGAACACCTTGTGGCCGAAGGAGAAAGATAATTCTCTACTCAAGTGGAGCCATCACCAACACTAGACCCACACGCTTCTGAAGAAAAAAGTGAAGACCCTCAACCAAGTGAACAAGATCAAGGGCAATATCAACCTCATGATAATGGTGGTGCACCAAGTGATGCCCAAGATCAAGTTCATGATACCGAGCAAGCTCAAGATCAAGAGGCTTCTCAAGATCAAGGGCAAGCTCAAGATGGTGCTCAAGATGAACAAGATGATGATCCTAAAATGCCTATTGAGGAACTTCTGGAGCACTATGCCGCCAAGGTGGCTTCCAAGCTCGAGCATCAACAACATGTCATGGAGAAGGTGGTTGGAAGCTTGAGAAAAGGGGTAACTATTCATAAACAATTGTCAAACTTTTGTGAGCATCACGCGTTTGTTTCGTGTGTGTAACCACAAAAGGTACATGAAGTGCTCGATGATGAGGATTGGCTTGAAGCCATGCATGATGAACTCAACAACTTTGAGCGCAACCAAATTCTGGAATTAGTGCCAAGGCCAATGGAGGAACACAATGTCATTGGGACCAAATGGATCTTCAAGAACAAGCAAGATGCGTACGATGTGGTTGTTCGTAACAAGGCAAGATTGGTGGCACAAGGCTATTCCCAAGTCGATGGTATCAACTAATGTGAAATATTTTCCCCCGTTGCACGTCTTCAATTGATTCACATGTTGCTTGCATATGCATCTCATCATGATTTTAAGTTGCAACAACTGGATGTGAAGAGTGCATTTCTTAATGGTCCTTTGAATGAGTTGGCATATGTCAAACAACCTCTGGGATTTGAGGATCCCAAGCTCCCCAATCATGTATACAAGCTCAAAAAGGCGATCTATGGCCTTAAGCAAGCCCCACGTGTGTGGTATGAGCTCCTTATCGAGTTGTTGCAAGATCGTGGGTTTGAAATTGGGAAAATTGATCCCACTCTTTTTACTAAGAGGGTCAAAGGGGATTTGTTCCTATGCCAACTATATGTTGATGATATTATTTTTGGTTCTCCTAACAAATATTTCAATGATGATTTCGCCGCACTAATGACCGGGAAGTTTGAGATGTCCATGATGGGAGAGTTGAAGTTCTTTCTTGGGTTCGAAGGAAAGCAAAGGAGAGAAGGAACATTCATCAACCAAGCCAAGTATACCCAAGACATGCTCAAGATATTCAAGCTAGATGATGTCAAGTCGGTCAAGTTTCCCATGCCCACCAAATGCAAGCTTGACAATGATCCCAATGGTAAAGGAGTGGATCAAAAGGTATATCGCTCCATGATTGGATCCTTGATTTACCTTTGTGCATCTAGACTGGATATCATGTTGACTGTGGGAGTTTGTGCATGGTTTGAAGCCGCACCTAAGGAAAGCCACTATGTGGTGGTCTAGCAAATCTTTCGTATTTGGCTCATACCCCAAACTTTGGCTTATGGTACCCCAAAGGAGCAAGCTTTGATTTCATGGGTTATTCGGACTCGGATTGGGCTGGAGATTCCGTGGAGAGGAAGTCAACTTTCGGAGTGTGCCAATTGCTTGGTCGCTCTTTGGTGAGTTGGTCTTCGAAGAAGCAAAATTGTGTGTCTCTCTTCCACCGAGGCCGAGAATGTAGCCACCGCAAGTTACTGTGCACAATTTCTATGGATGAGGAAGACTTTAAAGGATTACGATGACTCTTGTGACAAAGTGCCTCTTCTATGTGACAATGAAAGTGCTATCAAGATATCTCACAATCCGGTGCAACATAGCAAGACGAAGCACATTGAGATTCATCATCATTTCACTCGGGATCACATCAAGCATGGAGATATTGAGATCATCTACATCAACACTCAAGAGCAACTAGCGGATATTTCACCAAGCCTCTAGATGAAGCAAGATTTCGTGTGTTAAGGCATGAGCTAAATATCATTGATTCGAGCAATGTGGCTTGAATCTAAGCACGCCCCACTACACTCATCTTTTTATCTTGTTCTAGATTTAGGCATGGACATAGGGGGAGTGTTGTTCTCTCAATGAACTCTTCCTCCCCCCATCATGCATAAATTGATCAAATCTTCCACATTAGCCATTTTTATGGTACTTGTGCTTCAAAGATGAGTTTTGGTCATGGGTCAAGGTCAAAATCTTCGCAGTGTGATGTCAGTTGAACTACGTCGGTATGGGAAGGGATGGTGCAGCACATCTATGGTAGGTATTTCCCTTAGTTATGAAACCAAGGTATCAATCCAGTAGGAGAACCAAGCAACACTATGTAAGCGGTACCTACACACAAAGAACAAATACTTGCAACCCGACGCGTATAAGGGGTTGTCAATCCCTTCTTCAGGTAACGGCACCATAAATTGTCAAGTTGACGGGATAAAATTGTGATAGATTGGATAAATAGATCTCGAATAAAATATGCAAATAAAATATATTTTTTGGGTTTTTGGAATAATAGATCTAAAAATAAAGGCTAATAAAAATAGATCTCAAAGGCAAACAATAGATCGGAAAGAAAATATGATAAAGAATAGACCCGGGGGTCATAGATTTCACTAGTGGCTTGTCTCGAGAAAAATAGCATACGGTGGGTAAACAAATTACTATTGGGCAATTGATAGAACTTCAAATAATTATGATGATATCCAGGCAATGATCATTATATAGGCATCACGTCCAAGAATAGTAAACCGACTCCTACCTACATCTATGATACGTCTCCGTCGTATCTACTTTTCCTAATGCTTTTCCTCTTGTTTTGGACTCTAATTTGTATGATTTGAATGAAACTAACCCGGACAGACGCTGTTTTAACTACCATGGTGTTGTTTTTATGCAGAAAGAAAAGTTCTCGGATTGGAACGAAACTTTGTGAGGATTTTTTATACAATAAAAGAGAATTTCTGGAGCCAAGAACCACCAGAGTGGGGGCACCTTGGTGGGCACAACCCACCAGGGCACCCCCCCTCCAAGCGCGCCCAGGTGGTTGTCTGCACCTAGTGGCCCCGCAGACCTCAACCTTGATACTATAAAATCACATATTCGGAGAAAAAAAATCAGGGAGAAAGAATTGTCGGGTTTCACAAGACGGAGCCGCCGCCACCTCCTGTTCTTCATCGGGAGGCCAGATCTGGAGTCCGTTTGGGGCTCCGAAGAGGGGGATCTTCGATATTCGTCATCACCAACCCTTCTCCATTGCCAATTCCATGATGCTCCCCACCAAGAGTGAGTAATTCCTTCATAGGATCGCTGGCCGGTCAGGAGTTGGATGAGATTCATCATGTAATCTAGTTAGATTTGTTAGGACTTGATCCCTAGTATCCATTATGTTTAGAGATTGATGTTGCTATGACTTTGCCATGCTTAATGCTTGCCACTTTAGGCCCAGGTGCCATGATTTAAGATTTGAAACTTTTATGTTATCACCATTATATCTATGTTCTAGATCCAATATTGCAAGTTATAGTCACCTACTACATGTTATGATCTGGCAACCCCGGAGTGATAGAAGTCGGGACACTTCCCGGTGATGACTGTAGTTTGAGGAGTTCATGTATTGGCTATATGTTAATGCTTTGTTTTGTTTCTCTATTAAAAGGAGGTCTTAATATCCCTTAGTTTCCAATAGGACCCCGCTGCCATGGGAGGGTAGGACAAAAGATGTCATGCAAGTTCTTTCCATAAGCATTTATGACTATTTACGGAATACATGCCTACATTATATTTATGAATTGGACCTAGTGCTGTATCGCCCTAGGTTATGACTGTTATATGATGAATATCATCCAACGAGTTCACTGATCCAATGCTTACGAATTTCTCTCATATTGTTCTTGCTAAGTTACTACTGCTATTGTTACTATTGCACTTGCTACAAAATCATTGCTATCACTGTTACGTTACTATTGTTGTTGCTACTACTATCAAAACTATTATATTACTTTGCTACTGATTGAAGGAAATATGCCCTAGAGGCAATAATAAAGTTATTATTTATATTTCTTTATATCATGATAAATGTTTATTATTCATGCTAGAACTGTATTAACCGGAAACTTGATACATGTGTGGATACATAGACAAAACACAGTGTCCCTAGTAAGGCTCTACTAGACTAGCTCATTAATCAGAGATGGTTTAGTTTCCTAACCATAGACATGTTTTGTCATTTGATGAACATGATCACATCATGAGGAGAATGATGTGATGGACAAGACCCATTCGTTAGCATAGCATAATGATCGTTAAGTTTTATTGCTATTGCTTTCTTCATGTCATATACATATTCCTTTGACTATGAGATTATGCGACTCCCGGATACCAGAGGAATACCTTGTGTGCTATCAAACATCACAACGTAACTGGGTGATTACAAAGATGCTCTACAGATATCTCCGAAGGTGTTTGTTGGGTTGGCATAGATCGAGATTAGGATTTGTCACTCCGAGTATCGGAGAGGTATCTCTGGGCCCTCACGGTAATACACATCATGATAAGCCTTGCAAGCATTGTGACTAATGAGTTTGTTACGGGATGATGTATTACAGAACGAGTAAAGAGACTTGCCAGTAGCGAGATTGAACTAGGTATGAAGATATCGACGATCGGATCTCGGGCAAGTAACACGCCGATAAATGATAACCCACAAGTATAGGGGATCACAACAATTTTCGAGGGTAGAGTATTCAACCCAAATTTATAGATTCAACACAAGGGGAGCCAAAGAATATTTGAATGTATTAGCAGCTGAGTTGTCAATTCAACCGCACCTGGAGATTAATTATCTGCAGCAACGTGATCAGTACCAAAGTAATACGATAGTTTTGATAATAGTGACAGCAGTAACAGTAACGGTAATAGTGATAGCATTAGTTTTGTAGTAAGTGCAACGGTAACAATAGCAGTAGTAAGTTAGCAAGAACATATAAGATAAATTTGTAGGCATTGGATCGATGACTTGTTGGATGATATTCATCATGAGATAGTTATAACCTAGGGCGATACGACACTAGCTCCAGTTCATCAATATAATGTAGGCATGTATTTCGTAAATAGTCACACGTGCTTATGGAAAGAACTTGCATGACATCTTTTGTCCTACCCTCCCGTGGCAGCGGGGTCCATATTGGAAACTAAGGGATATTAAGGCCCCTTTTAATAGAGAACTGGAACAAAGCATTAACACACAGTGAATACATGAACTCCTCAAACTACGGTCATCACCGCGAGTGGTCCTGACTATTGTCACTTCGGGGTTGCCGGATCATAACACGTAGTAGGTTACTATAACTTGCAAGATCAGATCTAGAACATGGATATAATGGTGATAACATAAACGGTTCAGATCTGAGATCATGGCACCCGGGCCCAAAGTGACAAGCATTAAGCTGGCAAAGTCATAGCAACATCAATCTTAGAACATAGTGGATACTAGGGATCAAGCTCTAACAAAACTAACTCGATTAGATGATGAATCTCATCCAACTCCTCACCGACCAGCGAGCCTACCAAGGAATTACTCACTCCCGGTTGGTAGCATCATGGAATTGGCGATGGAGAAGGGTTGGTGATGACGAAGAACGAAGACCCCCCTCTCCGGAGCCCCAAACGGACTCCAGATCTGGCCTCCTAGTGAAGAACAAGAGGTGACGGCGGCTCCGTCTCGTGGATCACGATAATTCTCTTTCTCTCTCTCTCTCTTATTTTTTTCTAGCAAAATAGGTATTTATGGAGTTGGAATCAAGGTCTGCAGGGCCACCAGGTGGTGTAACGCCCCGAGACCGTTGCGTCAGGTGTCTTCCAGTTTCCAGTTATTCGTTGTTGTGGCCTTGTCATTTGTTTGTGTGTCATGCATTTCATATCATGTCACCATGTGCATCGCATTTGCATACATGTTCGTCTCATGCATCCGAGCATTTTCCCCGTTGTCCGTTTTGCAATCCGGCGCTCCTACGACCTTCGGCGCCTCCCATTTGCCTCTTTTCGTGTGTGGGTGTTAAACGTTCTTGGATTGGACCAAGATTTGCCAAGCGGCCTTGGTATACTACCGGTAGACCACCTGTCAAGTTTCGTGCCATTTGGACTTCGTTTGATACTCCAACGGTTAACCGGGGTACCGTAAAAGCCTCGTGTGTGTTGCAGCCCAACACCCCTCCAAAGTAGCCCAAAACCTATCCAAACCTCCTCCTTCCTCTCGGTCGTTCGATCACGATCGCGTGGCCGAAAACCGCACCTCATTCGGACTCTCCCAGCTCCCTCTACCTATATATATGTGTCTCCCTTCGAATTTCTCGCGCGGATCAAACCCTAGTCTCCCTCCTCCTCGCGCCACCGGACATGTCCACTCCGCCGCCGGACGCGTCCACCCCGCCGCCACATCACCCGGACCAATCGCGTGCTGCCACCTCAGCCCCGCTGCCGCTCTCCTCCAACCCGCGGCCGCCACCTGTCCCAGCCGGCACCCCCGCCGCACCGGCCCACCGCGGCCCAGATCTAGCCCGCCGGGCCCGGATCCCACGCCGCCAACCACCCGCGCGCTGACCGGCTCCCTGCCGCGGCTCGCCGACGATTCCCGTCACCGGCCGCTGCCGTTGACTGCACGCCGCCCCGCTATGCCGCCGCCCTCGCCGGCGTCGCCCCACCTCTCCGCACCAGGGCTGGGTCCCGCCGCCGCTTGGTTCGCCCTGGAGCCGCGCCACTCCGCAGGTCCCCGCCGGCCTCCTCGCCTTCCGATGCACGTCGGAGTCCGCCGACCTCGCCGTAGTTCGTCGCCGGATCCGCCACCCGGATCGGGACAAGATCGACCTGTCCTTCGAACCAAACGGCTCCTCCCCACGTCCCGGATATCCTCATCCCACGTTGACTTTTCGCGGAAGTAAAATATCCACCAAGTCCCCGAAGTTTCCAGATTCATGTGGCCATGTTCATCGCATCATAACTTCATCACCATTGCTCCGATTCGTGCGTGTGGCATATCAAATTGTTCGTCTCGATGTCCTCTTCATTTCGTTCCATTGCGCCATGTTCATTTGAGTCCATATTGATGCCCTAAATTCTGTTGCAAGAGTGCTATGTAATGTTAGTTCCTGATTCTTATCAGTTTATGAGCATTTGTCATTTTTGCCATGTTTAATGTGTGCCTCCTATGAGTATAAGCTCTACATATGTTTTGTTATATGCCATGCCATCTTATAGGGGTGTATGCCATGTATTTTTGTGATCAATGTGGTGACTAGCAAAAGCATGCAAAGTAGCTCTCGTGATGTTGCTGATTTCAGGGACTTAGAATTTCACCAAGTCCTTTTCCTGCTGTTATTTTTATGCCATGTATTCATGTTGCTACAGAGTGATCCATGCCTCTTTTGAGCATGTTTAGTAAGGATGATTTTGAGATATTGTTATGTTCTTTCCATCCGTGTCTTTGTTTGCAATTATGGAGTGCCCTAGCATGACTCAATCTTGCTCTACTTTTGCTATAAAATGTTCCTGGCAGATTGTTTACGTGTTAAGCAATTTTGCCGAGGTTGTTGTAGTTGTTCCTTGCATGCTATGAGAGTGTTCTTGCCATGGTTAGCTTATTAATCATGTCTTCTTGCTGGGTGTATGATTAGTTTGCCATGCAATGCCTTGTGGTGAGTGCATCGAGCTCGTTAACATGCCTACGTAACTCCCATTTTGCCATGTCCAGTTTTCTGCTAAGTCTGAGTCTGTTAACGAAACTTGCTATGTTTACATGGGTGTCATCATATCTTCTGATCCTTTTTGGCTTATGGTCAGTAAGGGACTTTTGTTATATGCTTTGAGTACTATCATGTCATGCCTTGCTTTGCCATGATATGTTCCTGTAGCATGTTGTTATCTTGCTCTAAACATTGCTTTCTGATGTTAATTCCTGACATGTTAGTATTTTCACTAAGTCTGAGATGTTGTTATCTTTTGTACTTTTGCCATTCTTGTTTGAACCTGCTATTGTGTGAATTAGCCGTAGCTCAGTGTTCATCTTTTGTCAAGGATCTTGAGTGGATCACTGCCATGTGCCTTGTTGCTATGTTAGAATGCATTAGCTTATTTTTCTTGATGCATTTAGATGGCATTGTGCTGTTAATCGCAGCTTTGTGCCATTATCGTTTTGCTTGTCATTTCCAAACCGTGCATCCGATTACGGCGATCTTTATATCGATTTCGACCAAAGTCAACTCATCTTTCCAGCGGCACTCTTGGTTTGCCAAGTTGAGGCCCGATTCAATCTTTTCCTTCCGGAGGTCGCATATGCATTGCATTTCACATCCCGCATATCATGCCATGTGTTGGTTGTTTACTATGTTGTTTGCTTCTTTTCGGTGTTGCTTCTTCGGGTTGGTTCTGATAACGTCACGTTTGTGATGATTCGTTCGACTACGTCCATTTATCTTCTTCATGGACTCGTTCTTCTTCCTTGCGGGATCTCAGGTAAGATGACCATACCCTCGAAATCACTACTATCTTTGCTTGCTAGTTGCTCGCTCTATTGCTATCCTATGTCGCGATACCTACCACATGCTTAATCATGCCTCCCATATTGCCATGTCAAACCTCTAACCCACCTTGTCCTAGCAAACCATTGTTTGGCTATGTTACTGCTTTGCTCAGCCCCTCTTATAGCGTTGCTAGTTGCAGGTGAATATTGAAGTTTGTTCCATGTTGGAACATGATTATTGTTGGGATATCACAATATCTCTTATTTAATTAATGCATCTATATACTTGGTAAAGGGTGGAAGGCTCGGCCTTATGCCTGGTGTTTTGGTCCACTCTTGCCGCCCTAGTTTCCGTCATACCGGTGTTATGTTCCTTGATTTTGCGTTCCTTACGCGGTTGGGTTATAATGGGAACCCCTTGACAGTTCGCTTTGAATAAAACTCCTCCAGCAAGTCCCAACCTTGGTTTCACCATTTGCCACCTAGCCTTTTTCCCTAGGGTTCTGCAGACTCAAGGGTCATCTTTATTTTAACCCCCCCGGGCCAGTGCTTCTCTAAGTGTTGGTCCAACCTGAGCGATGTCCAGCGCCCCCTGGGCAACCAGGGTTTATGCCAACCCGATGTCTTGCTCATCCAGTGTGCCCTGAGAACGAGATATGTGCAGCTCCTATCACTATTTGTCGGCACATCTGGGTGGCTTTGCTGGTATTGTTTTACCATTGTCGAAATGTCTTGTAAATGGGATTCCGAGCCTGATCGGGTCTTCCTGGGAGAAGGAATATCCTTCGTTGACCGTGAGAGCTTGTGATGGGCTAAGTTGGGACACCCCTGCAGGGATTTGAACTTTCGAAAGCCATGCCCGCGGTTATGGGCAGATGGTAATTCGTTAATGTCCGGTTGTAGAGAACCTGAAACTTAACTTAATTAAAATGGATCAACCGCATGTGTAGCCATGATGGTCTCTTCTCGGCGGAGTCCGGGAAGTGAACATGGTGTTGGAGTTATGCTTTAACGTAAGTAGTTTCAGGATCACTTCTTGATCACTTCTAGTTCACAACCGTGTTATGTCTTCTCTTCTCACTCGCATTTACGTAAGTTAGCCACCATATATGCTAGTGCTTGCTGCAGCTCCACCTCACTACCTTTTCCTACCCATAAGCTTAAATAGTCTTGATCGCGAGGGTGTGAGATTGCTGAGTCCCCGTGACTCACAGGTTACTTCCAAAACCAGTTGCAGGTGCCGTTGATACCGTGCAGGTGACGCAACCGAGCTCAAGGAGGAGCCCGATGAAGATCGTGTTCATTGTGTTGTTTCGTTTCCAGTTGATTAGTAGTGGAGCCCAGTCGGGACGATCGGGGATCTGTAGCATTAGGGGTAGTCTTCTTTTATTTTGGTTCCGTTGTCGGACCTTGATTGTATCTAGATGATGTAATGCTATATTTATGTATTGTGTGAAGTGGCGATTGTAATCCAACTCTGTACCTCTTTCTTATTCAGTACATGGGATGTGTAAAGATTACCCCTCTTGCGACATGCCTACTATGCGGTTATGCCTCTAAGTCGTGCTCCGATACGTGGGAGATATAGCCGCATCGTGGGTGTTACAGGTGGGGACAACCCACCTAGGCGTGCCAGGAGGGGGCATGCCCTGGTGGGTTGTGCCCACCCAGGTGCCCCGCTCCGGTGGATCTTGGCTCCAGAAATTCTCTTTCTTTATATAAAAATTCCTCGCAAAGTTTTGTTCCATTCCGAGAACTTTTATTTCTGCACAAAAACAACACCATGGTAGTTCTGCTGAAAACAGCGCCAGTCCGGGGTTAGTTTCATTCAAATCATGCAAATTAGAGTCCAAAACAAGAGGAAAAGCGTTAGAAAAAGTAGATACATTGGAGACGTATCAACTCCCCCAAGCGTAAACCTTTGCTTGTCCTCAAGCAATTCAGTTGATAAACTGAAAGTGAAAAAGAAAAACTTTTATGAACTCTTTTGCTCTTATTTGCATAAATAAGCTTAAACAGCACCCAGGTTTTCAACCAACATTATAACTAAGCATGCCGACAATAACTCTTAAAAATTATATTAACTCATATCAATGACATAATCAGCTAGCGAGCAATAATAAGATATCTCAAACAGCAAGATGTTGTCAAAACAACCATGATATAATTTGATAATAGTGGTATCTTGCTAGCCCTTTCCGAGACTGCAAAACATAAATGGAGAGCACCTCCAAAGTTCAAGCAGCGACTAAACATTGTAATTCATGGTAGAAAAGATTCAGTCATGATGCACCCAACATTAGCTACACACAATGCATAAGCATGATAGCAGTGCTCTCAGGTTCTGGCGCTTATTTTAGAAGGTGACGACAAAACATAAAAGTAAATAGATAATCCCTTCGCAGAGGGAAGCAGTGATTTGTAGATGTGCCAAAGCTCAAGTTTTAAAACAGAGGTAAATGATATTTTGAGACATGCACCATTCTCATTTACTTCACGACCAACAGTTATCAATATCTTCCATGCTAACCACGCTAATGGCCGTTCCCAAGCGATAAAAGTAAAGGTTTTGACTCCATCGGGAGTCTTTGTTTGATTATTTGTAACATTTTTCTCTTTGCAGTTTGGGACTAGGCATCCCTATTACCGCCCTTTTCTCGGGCGATTGCGAATGAATAAACACTCGACCTGAGAATTACCCGCTTAGCATGGAAGATAGCGACCACCTCCTGTCGTTTCATGAACAATCTAGGCACACAAAAAGGATATTTATTAGAAGTTTTTAGAGGTGGCACATGCAAATTTACTTAGGACGGCAGGGTAATACCGCATATAGGTAGGTATGGTGGACTCATCTGTAATAACTTGGGTTCAAGGTTTTTGATGTACAAGGAGAATTCCCACTTAGTACAGGCGAATGCTAGCAATTATATTTAGAAGCGGCCATCTGGAGAGCAACAACGGTCATGAACATGCATTATGCATAAGTAACATTGGATACTAGCATGAGTAAGATATGAGCACCATGAACATAAATATCATAGAGGCTATGTTAGTTTTGATTCAACTACATGCATGAACATGTGTCAAGTCAAGCCACTCGAACATTCAGAGGAGGATACCATATCATCAAACTACATCACAATCATTTTAACGCAATGTTGATATCCAAGATAAATCATTATCCACTCCTAGCTACTTATGCATGGCATGAGAAACTATAATCTCTAATTGTCATTGCAAACATGTTTAATCATAGTGGGCTGAATCATGGATACTGGGTTAAACATATTTACACAAACATAACAAGTCGAGTTCATACTCGTTTCTCTCTGACACAGACAGTTCATCGAATATCGTCATTATTGCCTTTCACTTGCACAACTGAATGATATGAAAATAATAATAGTGCAAGAGTGTCGTGGACTAAGCTGGAATCTGCAAACATTTCATTCAATAGGAGAAGACAAGGTAAAATGGGCTCTTTATTAGATCAACAATTATTCATATGAGAGCCACTCAACATTTTCATCGTGGTCTTCTCCTTGGTACAACTCGAATAAAAATAAAATAAATTCAGAGAAACACGCTGAAATATTTTTGGAGTTTTTGGTTTTCTTGAACAAGCAAATAAAAGGGAAAAACAAAAACGAGAAAACTATTTACACGGGAAAGCTCCCAACAAGCAAAAGAAGAACAAGGAAATCTTTTTGGGTTTTCTTTTTAATATTAACTAGCAGGGTGACCCGCACATTTGCGTGACTAGATTTTTTGACATATATTTACAAATCTTTTTTAGACATTGAGAGTGTCTAATATTAAAAGTTTGATCAATATAATCATATAAAATACCATATCAAATGTTATATATAAATTAAATTATTGAAAAATATGTACTATTTCAAATGGAAAACCTAAAATATTTTAAATACTAAGAACTAATTTTGTGCAATTTGATACATTTATCTCAATCTATTTTTATCATACATCATTGGGTGACAATAACATCATTTGAGAACAAACACTTTCTGATATTTTTAGTGTTTTGTAAAGAAATTTTGACCAAGAACTAAATTTTAATATTATTGTTTTAAATATGATCTTAACTTTTTATAATTATATTTATGGTATAATTAATGGTATTTAGTTCAACATACTACTCTATCAATATTGTTATCATACTCGTACTAATATTTCTACTGTGGTATGTACTCCTCTTTTACGTTGACATCATCTTTTACCGAACATTTGTTTTGGAAAATAATTGATCTTCATAGATTAGAAACACTTCTTGCATTCTTACTCCCGTGGAAGCCAACTTGGGTTTGATGTAGTTATTTTATGGTCATCTATCATATATTGATAATCCGGTGGCATAAATAATGACTGTGTTGAACTGCATTGCATACAAACATATTGTTTTGATATTGATCACCATCAAAGTTGATTTAATTAGCTGCCAATACACATCCATTTTTTTTCTTTTGAACCTTTGTAATTAGGACTCATCGTATACTCAACATAGCAGATTATTTAAAAGATGTCAACAAATTTGATGGCTAGTATTTTCTCTATTCTCTCCACCCTGAGCTCATCGACCTCATTAGCTCCTTCATAACATATCTCATCGAGCTAATTGCTCCAGATAAACATGATATATGTCACCAGTGGGATTATATAGATGTGCCTACTATTTTTGGTGATAAACTTTGTATTTTATTTTGCATTTGAGTATGCACATGTGAAAATACATATATGTCTCTCTAACATACTTTCCTTATTTTTCTATAAAGAGAGATACAAACAATCAGAAGAGAGATACTTGCCTTTTTCTACAGGGATAAAAAAGGGATTATGGGGAATTAGATGAAATACACCTTACATTGTGGAATTTTATCAAAAAACAAATACACCTTATATAAAGGAACGGAGGGAGTACTTACATAATTATATTGACATATTTAACATCCTAGTTTTATTGCATTCTCTCATATCCCTAATTTAGAAATAAAATCTAACTCAATTACCTTGCTCATCACTACATGCATGCATTGGTATCCTTTAACAAAATAACTACTATGAATCAAGTTTAGCTACCATCGGATAGTCACATTTTCTCTAGAGTCCCGCAGCTTTTCCCTGATGGTTGTATGGGTCACCCTCTCACTATCCTGGTTTTCCATAAATAAATTGCTAAATTGTTCGCTTGTCATTCCATTAACCTCCTTCTACTCATTTACTATTGCAAATTGCACACATCGAGCATACATGGTTCGGATAATATTCCCCAAGAGTTGAGGGACTTTTCCATTTTGGCTTATGTGTCCTTCTAGTATAATTATACAGTGTATGGTACACTTCATTATTTGCACTTTTCCCATTCGCAAAACATAATACATAAAAAAATAGTAACATGACAGGGTAAAGAGGGTATTTTGTAGTCAATATGATGTTGCTATTCATACATGTCCTGCTTAGATATAGTGAATATGTTAGTGCTCAAAAGGTTTTAAACACTGACTGCATATTTACGGATGTGGTATTTTCTTATGCACCTTTATATATGTGTTCATGTGGTCCATCACATTACTATTTTTTCATGAAGAATACCTATTTTTAGAATCTATTAGTTTTTTTGTGAGAATGAAATATAAATTGTTGGTACCTAGATGTTCACACCCATGATTTATTATAACATAGCATGCTATTGTATGCTACAGCAAAAAAAAAATTATAGGGATACTTTTTTGTTAAACAAAGTATTTTGCTAATCTCTTTGTCCCACTCTTTATATCTGTAAGTACGTACACATCTATTTTCAATCTAGGTAGAATGTTTTTTATAGTAATGGGTAGAGAAAGTTAGTTATCTCACGTGAAGCACTATTTTTGTTGGGAATCTCGCGTACGTTGAAGCACTACAGAAATAGGAGTCCGGATTACTTTCATTTTCACAGAAAAAGGAGTCATCAGGCTAGTCACCAGACTTCAGCACACACGTAGTCTAATTGCTATTTCCCCGAAAATAAATATCCTTTCTCTACAGTGCACGTGATTTAGGGCAGTTACATAGCTGCTTGTACGCTGATAGTAGAAGCAGAACACTGAGATTGATACTTAGATCTTTGATGCATACAATTTTTTTCTTGCAAGTTGATCGCGCCATAAACTTGAAAATTGTTCCGATAAAAACTTAATGCATACTTCTACTGCTGTTAAAAATTCAGCAACTTAACAATTCTTCAAATACCTAGACTGCATCGCGGCACAACAGAACATAGGGAGCAAGCTGATTGCTTGACAATAATTTGAATATAGATAAGGTGCATAGGGCTTCGACAACCACATACCTATGTTGAACACATGAACGTGACAGGCTTCCTATGTTCCCAAAAAAGGCATATACGCAATATTTGTATTTAACGTTGACATCTTTAAATCTTAGCCTTTAATCTTGGAAATTAATGGTTGACATAATGTAATAGATGTGGATGAACGTGAGGGCTTATTTGCCTTCTGTCTTAATTATGTAATAGATATTACAACTAAGCATGCATAGAAAGTAAACTAACTAATTTTTTTGATTTTTCTAAAGTTTTTCAAACACACAATAAAGAAAGCAAGAAAAATAAAATTTAAACATGGATGATACAATGAAAAAGTGTGAACACCGACAACGGGAATAAGTGGACATGAATGTAATGTCGGTGAGAAGCACGTACTCCCCAAAGCTTAGGATTTTGGCCTAGCTTGGTAATCAATCAGTAGTCTGGATAGTAGTTGGCATGGTAGCTCACGGAGGCTCTCGGTGCGGATGCCTCGGCTTGCCGTGCTGCCTCCACCACCGCGTTGTGAGCTCGGGCCTCGCTCTCAAGAATAAAATATCTTCCCTTGCTGTGATAGTCAAAAAGAGCAAGCGCAGGCAAATATGTGTGCACAACAGATGTTTGGTTAAACAACAGATTGTAAGTGAAGTTATGAATTTTTCCTTTGAGGATCTTATGACTTTTCAAAGCATTAAAGTCTAAATACTGTGTGGCTCAGATAGGGTCAAAGGGAAAAGGTGAAACATCCAACCCTCGTGCTAAACGTGTGGCATATATTCCACCATAGAAATAGCCACTATTAGCGTTATGCTGCAGTCTGCATGCAATAATCGCTCCAAGGTTATAACTCCTTTCACCGGTGAGAGAGGTGCGTATGACGCTCAAGTCTGGAGCACAAAGTGTACTACAGTCTTGTTTGCCTACTTTACATTTCCCATTAAATAATGCAAACTAGTAAATTGCAGGAAAATGAATGCTCTTTATTCTACCTTGTGTCACTCCCCTCGTCTCACCGTAGCAAAGACTAGTCAAGAATGATTGGTACTCAGCCCTTGGCGGTTCGTCAAGCAAACCCCAGAATGGGAGTTTGCAGTGGTGAGCAAAACTCTCTAGTGAAATGGTAAATGGATTTTCATAAAGCTTAAATGACACCCTAGACTCACGGGGATGGAACTTAAATCCTTTGACAAATGATTAAGTGAGAGTGTGGTGTTGTTCGCACTTATCTGAAATGTGGGGACCGAGACCGGCATTGTGAACATATTGCTCAAATTCCTCCTTAATGCCTACACGCATCATATAATCATTGCAAGGACATAAGCATGTTTTGGTGGCTGCATCTCAAATGGAACTTTCACTTGGTTGGACATAAGACAAGCGAGCGGAGTTGTCACTTGAAGACGCCCAGAGGATCTCCTCCTCGAAGAACTCCTTCCAAATAGGTTCATCATGTTCGCGTACAATTTTCTAAAAAAAATTTAATGACAAAAATTTATCAACAAAACTTTATAAGATTGATAGCAACTTCTCATAGGGATACTTAGAGGCCATAGCAAGCATTCAAACTACTTAGGACTCTAAGAATTCAACATGCAAGCTCATCTACAGCAGCACCAAGAGTAGCTAATTATTCAAAATATAAACCACTAAAACAAAAACTAATTGGATAAACGGTGGAGTCACATACCAAGCAACAATCCTCCGAAACAGTTTCGGAAACGGAGCTTCGAGCAAAGAGATCGAAATCCGCGGGTTTGAGAGCAAGAACACGAGAGAGAGAGAGAGAGAGAGAGATAGCAATGGAGATTTTTTTCTGGAGGTAAGTGATGATGTGGTGTGAAGGGATAAGTGAGGGGGCCCACATGGGGTCCACAACCCACTAGGGCGCGCCTAGGGGTCCTGGTGCACCCAGGTGAGTTGTGCCCACCTGGTGCACCTCCCTCTGATGTTATTTGCACCAAAAATTCTTAAATATTTAGAAAAAATTGTATTAAATTTTCAGGGCATTCTGAGAACTTTTATTTTTTGGTCATTTTTTATTGCAGGGAAAATTCAGAAAACAGACAAAACATGGCATTTTGTTTTACTTAACTAATAAAAATAGGAAGCAAAGGGTAGGGACAGAAGGTAATGCTTACTAAATTCATCAACTTCATACCTCTCAAAAATGATCCATTAATAAGGTTGATCAGGTCTTATTAACAACCACTTTCGATTAGCATGAAACCGAAGAACTTTCGTAAATCACTAAGTTACCACAACGGGGATATGAATGTCCCCAACAATAAGCATTTCATATTTCTTTTTGGCAGTACATAGAGGTATTTGAAAACTTCTAATAGTTATTGTCGGAGATTTTTCAATAACATTAATACCATTCACTTGGAATTTTTTCTTCGGAAAGTGCACCGTATGCTCATTAGCATTGATATGAAATGTGACCTTGCTTTTATTGCCATCAATAACAACCCCTGCAGTATTCAAGAAGGGTCTACCAAGGATAAATGACATGTTGTCGTCCTCGGGCATCTCAAGTATAACAAAGTAAGTCAAAATAGTAACATTAGCAACAACAATGGGCACATCCTCACAAATACCAATAGGTATGGCAGTTGATTTGTCATCCACTTGCAAAGATATTTCAGTAGGTGTGAGTTTATTCAAATCAAGTCTTTTATATAAAGAGAAAGGCATAACACTAACACCAGCTCCTAAATCACATAAAGCAGTTTCACATAATTCTTTTTGATAGAGCAAGGTATAGTTGGTATTCCCGGATCTCCAAGTTTTTTAGGTACTCCATCCTTAAAAGTATAATTAGCAAGAATGGTGGAGATTTCAGCTTCCGGTATTTTTCTCTTATTAGTGACGATGTCTTTCATATACTTTGCATAAGGAGGCATTTTAAGGATATCAGTCAAGCGAGTATGCAAAAAGACTGGCCTCAGCATTTCAGCAAAGCGTTCAAATTCTTCATCATATTTCTTTTTAGTTGACTTAGGTGGAAAGGGCATAGGTTTTTGAACCCACAGTCCTCTTTCTTTCCCGTGTTTTCTAGCAACGAAGTCTGTTTTGTCATATCTTTTATTTTTAGGTTTTGGGTTATCAAGATCAACTGGTGGTTCTATCTCAACATCATTGTCTAGTTCTTCATTATTTGTTTGACTAACCTCATCATTAAATTTTTCATTATCAGAAGGTGAGTGTTCACTACCAGGTTGAGTCTCAGCTTCAGATATAGAAACTTCGTTATCATTATCGGGAGGTTTCTCTACTTCAGGTTCACTAGAAGCATGCAAAGTCATGTCATTTTTCGTTTTCCTTTTCTTTCTAGAAGTACTAGGTGTAGTGCTGTTGTTCCTTTGTGAATCTTGTTCAATTCTTTTTGGGTGCCCCTTAGGATAAATTGGTTCCTGGGTCATTTTACCTCCTCTAGTTGCAACTCTAACAGGAAAGTCATGTATATTATTATTCATTTCATCTAGCAACTCTCTTTGAGATTTAGCAACTTGTTCTAACTGGGTTTGTACCATAGAAGCATGCTTTCCAACACCTCTAACATCATTTGAGATTCTAAATAACAAGTCACTCGAGCGAGCAATCATATCAGAATTGTATTTCAATTGTTTCATAACATTTGCATTGAAGTGATCTTGTTTTCTAATATAGTTTTCAAACTCATAAAGGCATTGGCTAGGGTGCATATTATGAGGATTGTCATTTTCATTGAACTTCATTAGAGAATTTACCTCTACCACCTTAGGAGGTGGTGGTGTATTAATCCCATGTATTTATTCAATAGGAGGTAAATTGTTAACATCCTCAGCTTTAATACCTTTTTCCTTCATGGATTTGTTTGCCTCTTGCATATCTTCATGATTGAGATATAATATACCACTCTTCTTCGGAGTGGATTTAGGTGGTGGTTCAGGAAGAGTCCAATCATCATAATTTTTCAATATGTTATTCAATAATTCTTCTACTTGACCAACTGTTCGTTCCCTGAAAACACAACAAGCACAACTATCTAGGAAATCCCTAGAAGCATCGGTTAGTCCATTATAGAAGATATCAAGTATTTCATTCTTCTTAAGATGATGATTAGGCAAAGCATTAAGTAATTGGCAACGCCTCCCCCAAGCTTGTGGGAGACTCTCTTCTTTAATTTGCACAAAGTTAAATATTTCCTGCAAAGCGGCTTGTTTCTTATGAGCAGGGAAATATTTTTCAGAGAAGTAATAAATCATATTCTGGGAACTACACACACAACCAGGAGCGAGAGTATTTTACCAAGCTTTAGCATCACCCTTTAATGAGAAAGGAAATAATTTGAGAATAAAGTAATAACGAGTCTTCTCATCATGAGGTAAAAAGGGTGGCTATGTCATTCAACTTAGTAAGATGTGCCATAACAGTTTCAGTTTCGTAACCATGGAAAGGATCAGATTCAACCAAAGTAATTAACTCTGGGTCAATAAAGAATTCATAATCCTTATCATCAATAAAGATAGGTCAAGTAGCAAACTTAGGATCATATTGCATTCTAGCATTCAGAGAATTTTCTTTATACTTGCATAGTAATTTCTCTAGATCATCTCTATCCTTACAAGCAAGAATATCTCTAGTTGTCTCCTCATTCATAACATAACCTTCCGGTACCTTAGGCAATTCATATCTAGGAAGGCTAGTTCTAGTAGCTGTTTTAGGAGGTTTAGTTACAAGTTCATCATCAGATTCAACAACATCATGTTGTGTTACTCTAGCAATTTGTTCATCAAGAAAATCACCAAGTGGCACATCATTATCATCAAGCAAGGTACTAGCATCATCATAGGTATCATTCATAGCAGAAGTAGCATCATCAATAACTTGCGACATATCAGGATTAATAGCATGTGGTGGTGTTGCAAGTTTAATTATAACCGAAGGTGAATCTAAAGCAGAACTGGATGGCAGTTCCTTACCTCCCCTCGTCTTAGAGGGATAAATCTTAGTCTTAGCATCGTTCAGATTCTTCATAGTGATAAATTGATAATAATCCCAAGTGACTCAACAAATATAGCTATGCTCCCCGGCAACGGCGCTAGAAAAAGGTCTTGATAACCCACAAGTATAGGGGATCGCAACAGTTTTTGAGGGTAGAGTATTCAACCCAAATTTATAGATTCGACACAAGGGGAGACAAAGAATATTTGAAGGTATTAGCAGCCGAGTTGTCAATTCAACCACACCTGGAGATTAATTATCTGCAGCAACGTGATTAGTAGCAAAGTAATATGATAGTTTTGATAATAGTGACAACAGTAATAGTAACGGTAATAGTGCTAGCAGTAGTTTTGTAGTAAGTGCAACAGTAACCGTAGCAGTAGTAACTTAGCAAGAACAATATAAGATAAATTCGTAGGCATTGGATCGGTGACTTGTTGGATGATATTCATCATGAGACAGTTATAACCTAGGGCGATATGGCACTAGCTCCAGTTCATCAATATAATGTAGGCATGTATTCCGTAAATAGTCACACATGATTATGGAAAGAACTTGCATGAGATATTTTGTCCTATCCTCCCGTGGCATCGGGGTCCATATTGGAAACTAAGGGATATTAAGGCCTCCTTTTAATAGAGAACTGGAACAAAGCTTTAACACACCATGAATACATGAACTCCTCAAACTACGGTCATCATCGGGAGTGGTCCCGACTATTGTCACTCCGGGGTTGCCGGATCATAACACGTAGTAGGTGACTATAAGTTGCAAGATCGAATCTAGAACATGGATATAATGGTGATAACATGAACAGTTAAGATCTGAAATCATGGCACCCGGGCCCAAAGTGACAAGCATTAAGCATGGCAAAGTCATAGCAACATCAATCTTAGAACATAGTGGATACTAGGGATCAAGCCCTAAGAAAACTAACTCGATTACATGATGAATCTCATTCAACTCCTCACCGACCAGGAAGCCTACGAAGGAATTACTCACTCCCAGTGGGGAGCATCATGGAATTGGCGATGGAGAAGGGTTGGTGATGACAAAGAACGAAGACCCGCCCCTCTCCGGAGCCCCAAAAGGACTCCAAATCTGGCCTCCCGATGAAGAACAGGAGGTGAAGACGGCTCCGTCTCGTGGATTGAGATAATTCTTTCTTTCTTTTTTCTGGAAAAATAGGCATTTATGGAGTTGGAATCAGGGCATGTGGGGCCACCAGGTGGGGACAACCCACCTGGGCGCTACAGGAGGGGGGCGCGCCCTAGTGGGTTGTGCCCACCCAGGTGCCCCCCTCCGGTGGATCTTGGCTCCAGAGATTCTCTTTATTTATATAAAAATTCCTCTCAAAGTTTCGTTCCATTCCGAGAAATTTTATTTTTGCACAAAAACAACACCATGGTAGTTCTGCTAAAAACAACGTCAGTCCGGGGTTAGTTTCTTTCAAATCATGCAAACTAGAGTCCAAAACAAGAGGAAAAGTGTTAGGAAAAGTAGATACGTTGGAGACGTATCAATGACAAAGGGAATAACGCATGTTGTCATTACGGTACAACTGATAAAGATCTTCATAGAATATGTGGGAAACAATATGTGCATCCAGGTTTCGCCGTTGGTTATTGACCGGAGAGGTGTCTCGATCATGTCTACATGGTTCTCGAACTCGTAGGGTCCGAACGCTTAACGTTCGACGACGATTTTGTATTATATGAGTTACGTGATTTGGTGACCGGATGTTGTTCGGAGTCCCGGATGAGATCACAGACATGACGAGGAGTCTCGAAATGGTTGAGAGGTAAAGATTCATATATAGGACGATAGTATTCAGACACCGGAAGTGTTCCGGGGGTACCGGGTACGTATCGGGTCACCGGAAGGCACTACAAGAAAAGACACATCCATGACATTTTGGGCCGAACGAATTTTTTTCTGTCATGGTTTTGACACTTCTATGACGATAATTGTGACAAAACCTGGTATCATCATAGACGTGGTGGGATCCTACTTCTATGACAAAAAACATGTCAGAAAAATGGGCTTTTCGTCCTGGCGGGCCGGAGACGCAACTACATGACATTCTTTGGGCTATCCATGATGGAAAAAACCATGGTAGAAGCGAGGGCAAGGAAAATATCAGGGAGTTCCCGGTTATGGTGGGTGGTCGGGGGCCGAGCCATGCGCGTTTCTCTCGTACACGTACGCGCGTGTGTGCGAGGCGTTGTGCTCTAACTAAACCCGAGCGAGGCGTTGGGCTCTAACTGCACCCGAGCGATTGCACTGGCTACGTTACTGAACCCTGATCGATCCTTGTTGTTAACTGAACCCGAGTGATTCCTTCGCTACTGCTGCTAACTGAAGCTGATCGATGCTGCCTCTGGATGAACAGTGAGCGT
>NC_041390.1:130834649-130870902 GCF_002162155.2 Triticum dicoccoides | reverse complement strand
GGTTGGGGGTGGATGAACAGGAACCCGTGGAGGGCTGGATGAACAGGACCCGTGGAGGGTTGGTTGAACAGTAGCCGGTGGAGGGCTGGATGAACAGTAGCCCGTGGAGGGGTGGTTGAATAGGACCCCATGGAGAGGGCTGGTTGAACAGTAGCCGGTAGTGGAGCGGTGGAGGCTGGATGAACAGGAGCCCGTGGATGAACAGTCGCAGGTGGAGGCTGGAGGAGGTCGACGGTGGATGAACAGTACCCCCGTGGAGGCTGGAGGAGGTCGACGGTGGAGATGAACAGTACCCCGTGGAGTCCCGTTTTGCGGTACGCCACACCCCTCCCGATGAACAGGACCCTCGTTTTGACCATAGCGCTCCAACACAAGTCCGTTTCCTCCGTTTTGCGATACGCCACACCCGTCCCGATCAACAATACCCCGTTTCGATGGTAGGAGGTCCAAGAGAAGTTTGTTTCCTCCGTTTTGCTGTACGCCAGACCCCTCCCGATGAACAGGATCTCGTTTTGACCGTGGCCGGTCGAACACAAGGCCGTTTCCTCCGTGCGGTACGCCAGGCCTCGTTTCGATCAGCTATTCCATCCAAGCCGATTGGCTCCCGATGAACATGACGTATTCCGTTGCCTCCCGATGAACACGACACATTACATTGCCTCCCGATGAACACGATGATGCAGTTTCTCCGTTCCGACCCAGCCATGTACACGAGCCCAGGCCATACGTATGCGTGGGTAGGCGTTCGAGACCCCGCCCGTATGTACGTACATGGTCGTATTTACTTTCTTGCACCCTGGCCATTGTACGTATGTGTACACGATATTAACGGGACTGCGTGATATGCTACGTGCGCACCTCTACTACGGCACGTGCCCTTCCTGACACGGCCACGGTTCATCGCTGCAGCCTGCAGACAGACCGATCGACCAATATGTACGTACACGTTCACGACCAGAATGACAATGCTACGTATGCTTTGACCAGATGGGTCCCAACTATTAGGCACTTCCTTGTGTGCGAAGATGTAGCTAGTGGGTCCCAATAGTCAGGGGGCGAATCATTTTTTATGCCCATAATATGGACGCACTTCCTTGCGTGCGAAGATGTAGCTGGTGGGTCCCAGCAGTCAGGGGGAAATGTTTTTTTTGTGAAATACGGTGGCCTGTCCGGTGGGTCCCTGCTGTCAGGTGGAGGAATCATTATTTTCCGCGTAATAAGGATGCACTTCCTTGATGTGCCCGTCGACCCAGCTGTCAGCCTCTCCACTTTCGATGGAAGTCGTTCCTTGACCACATTGACCATGCCACGCTGAGAGCACCAAGGCGGTGGACAACGGCGATGCCTCGGAAGGGGACGACACGGAGCCAGGGAAGACGCGACAGTGGATGCCCACGCAAAGAGGAGTACGAGGGTTCACTGGTTCGGCTTCGGTGTGTGGTTGTTGTCACCACAGAATAACAGGGGATGTGGGTGAGTGGAGGGATGGCCTGGCCAGTGGTGGGAGTAGTAGGGGGCGGTGAGGCCTCCATGGCAGCACAACTGACCACAGGAGGCAGGAGCAGGCGACACGACCGGCGCTACTTTGGGCGGCTGGAGCAAGAAGACCAGAGGTTGAAGAAGTACTATGGCCGTTGGATGGACATCGTACGATCACTTGAGCTAGAATCATTCATATTGACTAAGTTGACAAAGCCGTCCATCCCCATCAACTTAGTAGGCCCACAAGTCAGCCTCCCACTATACTGGGTCCCGGCTAGCAGGGAGAGTATTCATTTTTGTGCGTAATAAGGAGGAACTTCCTTGCGTGCGAAGATATAGCTGGTGGGTCCTAGATATCAGCGGTGGGAACATTTTTTGCGAAATACAGAGGCCCTTTCCGTGGGTCCCAGCTGTCAGGTGGAGGAATCATTATTTTACGCGTAATAAGGATGCATTTCCTTGTGTGCGGCCGTGGACCCAGCTGTCAGCCTCTCCACGTACCGTCCACTTCCAATGGATGTCGTTCGTTGACCACATTGACCACGCTGCACCGAGAGCACCAGGGAGGTGCACGATGGAAATGCCTAGGAAGGGAACGACACGGAGCTGGGGAAGACGCGGCAGTGGATGCCCACGCAAAGGGGAGTACGAGCGCTGACTGGTCGGCTGCGGGGTGAACCTGACGTCACTGGAAAATAACAGGATGTGCGGGTGGGTAGAGGGATGGCCTGACGGTAGCACAACCGGCCAAGGGAGGAGGGAGTAGGCAGTCCCGCCGGCGCTGGTGTGGGCGGCTGGAGCAGGAAGATCAGAGATTGAAGAAGCACGGCGGCCGTTGGATGGACATCCAATAGTCACTGCTCTGTGTTGACTAAGTTGACAAAGCCTTGCGTATGCGTCAATTTTTTTAGGACAACGTCATCATGAACCTAGTAGGCCCAGAAGTCAGCCTCCAAATCTGTGGAAAACAGCATACAACCCATTAGCCATTATTTTCAATAGTTTACAACCCATTTTCTAATTCTTAAGGATATTTGAAGCCCATATTCTTTTTATTAACATTACAGACCATATATTCTCGGCACTGCTAAAAAATTCCACAAAATTTTTCATATTTCGGTGGGGTCCAAACTCTTTTAATCATGAAATTTCGAGTCATGTTAAAAATAATTTTTTAAAAATTATATCAAAATAAAATGCAAAAAACAATTCTCCGCAAAAAATGAATGAAATTTAAAATCTTAACTAGCAAGATGCCCGTGCGTTGCACGAAACATGAAGATGCATTTGTATGAGTAGTTTATCTCGTGGGAGAAAAGATGACATTTTAATGTAATTGCCAGTTGGCTTTGGTTTTTATATGAGTAGAGAGTAGAGAAATCCAGAAAAAATGATATTTTAATGTAATTGCCGGTTGGCTTTGGTTTAAAAGTTTACAACCCATTTATTACAACTTATAGCCCATTTTCTGGGGAAGCCCATTTCTTACTACTTACATCCCTCCCCGTATTGAAAGATTTGTAGCCCAGCAGGGCTGAGAAAAGCAAGTAGGCCTCGGTTTTGGTATTCTCCAAAAAAAAGAACTATGATAACCATTTTCAGAAAGAAAAAAGATATCAACTCGGCTCGTCATGTGCTTAAATAAAAGCGTAAGCGTGGGCTAGACGGGCCACAGCCCCCGGACAGCGTGCAGTTGAGCTCCGTCTCTGAAACTAAAACAACTGGGTGAGCTGCTGGGTCCCTGGTGTTATCCGCTCGTGTGTAATTTTCTTGTTTATTGACTACATTGACAATGGCGTGGGACCTAGTTGTCAAACAATTAGGAGGAAGTATTTTTTGGCTTGTAATAACGAGGCACCTGCTTGCATAATGCAATGACCCTGGTGGGTCCCTATTGTCGGCCTCTCCACATACAGTCATCTCCTGATTCCTCTTGGTTGTTGACCATGTTGACAACACCAGACGGCGGCGGGCACAGCAAGAAAACCAAGGCGGATAACAATGACAAGGCCTCGGACGAGAACAAACAGCGGTCGTGGAAGATGCGACAGTGTAGTGGCAGGTGGAGGGGAGTCCGAGGGCAACAACATGCAACTCAAGGTTACAAATGGTACAAAAAGCCCAAGGATTAATTTTTTCATGAATATTTTAGATAAAACCCAGGTTGAACATGGCAGTAACATCTAACACAACCACTCTTTTTCGCAGTCACAAACAAATGGATTGGTCTGATCTATAAAATCAACATCATGTGCAAAAAATATATTTCAGGATGACTATAACTTATTGTAAATAGAAGCCGAGCACGCTTAGAAGCCCATTTGTCCATCTGAAACTTCTTTTTTTGCTGTTCAATGTGTCTGTAACACCCCGGGTGTAACTTGCCATATTTGTACTCCGACTCTTGCTATTTTCGGCTTTAAGTTATGAGATTCCCTTCATGGTTGGGTTTTGTCTTTGTTTTGCATTTTGTTCATGTCATGCTTTTCATATCATGTCATCATGTGCATCGCATTTGCATATGTGCTCGTCTCATGCATCCGAGCATTTTCCCTGTTGTCCGTTTGTAATCTGACACTCTCACCCGCACCCGTTGCACCTCTCAGACCTCATTTCGTAGGTGGCCAAAAAGTGTTCTCAAAATGTGTCGTGGAATTGTCAAATTGTCGTGGAATTGTCACGACAGATGTCCTAGAGAAAGGACTTAGTCGTAGGGCCATCGCAACTAGGAAGCTTAAAGGGGTTAGTCGGGACAAAGGACACGAGAGGTTTTATACTAGTTCGACCCCTTACGATGAAGGTAAAAGCCTATGTCTAGTTGTGTTGGTATTGCTGGAGGTTCGATCACCAAGAGGCTTAACTCGCCGGCTTGGTTATCGATCTCTTGTTTCTTGCCCTAAGCCACCACCGGGTCGTCCCCTTATATACACGGGTTGATGCCTGGTGGTCTACAGAGTCCCGGCCGGCTCATAATCGTGTCCGGCTCGGTGACTTCTTTTACATGCCTTTCTTTACAAGTCTTTCCTTACATACGGCGGTTCACAATACCGGGCCTTAATCCACCTCCAGGCCTTTGGGCCTTCTATAAGATTTGACAAACTATCGTCTTTAAGGTTTACTGGGCTTTTTGTGTAACCCGCCATTGGGGCTGACCCGGCGCCTCCTGGGCGGGTCATAACTGATAGTTATATCCCCAACATTAGGCCCCAGGCGGACTTTGAACTTCGTTCTTTGTCAATCTTCAACACTTAAACAAAATCCATCTTCTTACCCTCGCAGAAGTTCTTGTAACCCGCCATGACGTCATCTCTTGAAAACGCAAAAAACTTTTATGACGTCATCTCCCAACGGATCTTCATCTTTAATGTCTTCCGAGAATCGAGGCGTCTGTGTAGTTGGATAACCATTATTCGGCTATCCCTTGATTTTCACGCCTGTCTGTTCACATTTTCCTTATAAATAGGCATGATTCGGGCTTCCTCATTCTTCTCTCTCTCTCTCCGTCTTCTTCCTCTCGCAACCCTCCTGCTGCTCAAGCCTCACCGCCGTCGCGCTTCTCCTTCGTCTCCGTCGACCTTGGCCGCTGCATCAACCCGAATTGGTCCAGAGAAACGGCGGCGACCTCCGCAGAAGACCTGCGACGGTAAGTGTTCTTCCTTTCGTTTCTCAGATCTGCATTAGGGTTTCTAGGCTCTTGCATGTTCTTCATGGTTCATCGTAGTTCTTCGCAGTTCTTCCACCGCAGTTCTTCTTGATCCAAAAAGATACGTATGCTTGTGCGGTAGTGGTTTTGTGCTTACTCTTGATACCCACAGATCTCTTTCCCTGGTTCAAAGACCTCATTAGAACTTACAGACTCCTCTGCACCAAACTTTTTAGGTCTAGAATTTTTTTGGATTTTGAATAACCATTTGATCTGGAATAATACTAAGTAATTTAGGAAACTTGTTTGTCTCAACACTTAGCTAAATTTGTAGCTAAATTTGCTTTCTTCAAATATCTGCAGTCATGGCGGCTTACTGTGCCGACTTACTTTTCCTTATATGACATTAGCTCTTAATTAAGCCGCCATTACTTATTTGCATCATCATCACTTAACTATTAATATCACCATTGAATTGAACCGGCATGTTGTCTTTCTTTTCACTTCGTCTTTAAACATCATGCCATCCAAAGCACCAACCATCTGTAACTGGGTTCCCTCAACCATAACCGAGGAACATTTGAAGAGTTCTTCACCATAGGATTTCTGCCAGGAAAAGACGTCATGTCTTACTGTGCCCCTAACCCGGACGAAGAACGACCCAATCCAAGGGCAGGTGAGCTGATTGTTTTTACTGACCATATGAAGCGTGGCTTCTCACCGCCCGGCTCAAAGTTCTTCAGAGAGGTCCTCCACTTTTTCAAACTCCACCCTCAAGATATTGGGCCCAATTCCATATCTAACATCTGTAACTTCCAAGTGCTCTGTGAGGTGTATCTTCAACAAGAGCCGACCGCGGAGCTGTTTAGAGAATACTTTTATCTGAACCGGCAGAACGAGTGCACCAACGGCCTTATCTTAGAGCTTGGAGGCATCTCAATTCAACGCCGGCAGGGCGCTGTCTTCCCCCTCATAGTCTTGTTGAGTCATCCAAAAGACTGGAATCAGACTTTGTTTTACTGCCAAGACATTTCACTGGCAAATGAGAGGCCACTGCCGGCTTATCGCCCCGAATGTCTTGACTCCAAGTTCGCGCTTCCTGACATGCTCACTGTCGCTGAACGCAGAAGGCTGATACCATCCATCAAAAGGATTAATGCTTTGTTAGGGAACGGGTTAACTGGAGTTGATCTGACCCACTGCTGGATCTCATGGCGGGTCATCCCTCTAAGCCGTCGGTCAAAGCTGATGTATGAGTATGGTGGAGGCACGGATGACTCTCTTCATCACAGCCCCGCTCAATTAATAGAAGAAGATATTGTTTCAGTGTCAACACTTCTGGTGAACGGGAAATACGAAGATTGCAGTATTGTTGGGTTAAACCCCTTCTGCAAGCTTAACCCAGTGCCAGAAGTAAGAATATTCTGATCTCTTCTCCTTTATATTTTTCCCAGCCATATTGTTTAATACTTGCCTGACCTTTTCATCGTGTTTTTACCTGTCTGAAGGCCAACTCTGACTTTTGGAAAGTTAAATATGACCACGAGGCTGCCAAGAAAGCGAGAGCCGCAGCCATAAACGCCAAGAAGATGACCCGGAGGTCGAAAAAGAAGAAGAAGAACACTGCTGAGGATTGGATGAAGCTTGACGATACATCTGAGTCGGAGGTAGCCCTTGATTCCCTTGGCCAATTTTTTAATAATCTTATTAACACTGGTCATTACCAGGATGACACTGGGCCAGTCAGGCCGTGGAAGAAGAGGTAACTATCATTTCCTCCGACTCAAAGCCCTTGCCAAGACAAAAAATTCGACGAGTGATCCGTAAAGTAAGGTTTTCTAACCCTTTAGCTCACTTGGATCCCAACTTTATTTTGAAAAAGCAACAACATGAGAGCAGCTGTCAAGCCCGGACCGAAGACGAACCGGTTGTTGTTCTTCAGCAAACTCCTTAGAAGCGCCGGAATGAGGTTTACTTCTTTTGTCCTTAACTCTGTTTAATGGATCCTTTCCCTTGCATTACTTTAACTTTATTTTATCTTTTCAGGAGGTGTCTCGCTCTTCTGGCGACTCATCACAGACTCAATTTCCGGCCTTCAAGACTGCCCTTGGGTAATAAAAAATCCTCCTTTTTTCCGGGTTGTTCAAATTGTATTTTTATACTGACAGTCCTGCAACATTTCTCTTAGTGGCCAAGCTAAGTCCAAGAAGGCAAAGGCAGCTAAACCGGCGGAAGACCCGCCAATGCTTGCATCTAACCCGGCCAGGCCATCTTTTCCTCCATTAATTGACGCTCCAGAAGACCCGCCTGTCCATGCAGAAGCAAATCCTCCTGAGCCGTCATTTGATGAAACCACTGTGAACCCTTCCGCAATTGGACCATCAAGCTCAGCCAACCCGCCATCACTGTCTGCACAAGATGTTTTGATCACCGGGAGCCGTTTTATTGAACCGAGGAATCCAACCGTGCTGGCTCGCCACATGGTGAAACAAGAGGCATTGGAGAGGCAGAAAGTGCGCTTTGACGTTGCCAATTATGATCATCTAAATGCCAATGATATTTTATCCGGCTATCTCATCCATGTGCACTCCAGTCGCGACTCTGAGATCAAAATGGTCAAATAGTTGTAGTTGAAATACGAGGTATGTTCTTCCAGCTTATCTATATTCCTCCAGCCCCAAGTCTTCAGATTATGAGAGAACAGGAATGATCTGTAGACTTTATAATATAGGCCAAGACCTTTACCTTTGAAACTTTTCTTGAATTCACTAAAATAGAACAAAGCATCACCTGTAGTCCCCAAGGGCCGGTTCCTTTTGATCATAAATGAGCCGGTACTTTAAATTATTTTGTACCATATTCAAAGGACTTAATACTCCGGCTTAACTTTGAGAAACTTGCTGAACTGCATACATTAGCCCCCAAGTGCCAAGTGATGTTACTTTCTAAAGTACTTGGGACTCAAAGTATGTCTTTAGAGTCATAAAAATTTGTTTTGGCATACATTAGCCCCCAAGTGTCAAGTGTTTTTTTGTAAAGTACTTGAGACTTGAATCTTGATTTTTGAACTTTAAGCAAAATCTTGACTCATCTGAATGTTTTTTGCAGAATGCCTTATCTGAACTGAACTCGCAATTGACTGATGCGAAGACTCGGCTAGCGAGTCAGGAGGCAGAAATCAAATCTGCTAACTCCAAACTGCAAATAAGTCTCTATGAGACGAAAAATTTAAAGACCAGCTTCACCGCCAAGAAGAAAACCTGAGCAGAGGAAAAAACGCTTCTGACACAACGTGCCGAAAAGGCCGAAGCAACCCTTGAAGAGGTTTCAACAGAACTAAACAGTTTAAAGGGCCGGGTGTCTCAAATGGTGGCCGCCATCTTTGGTAAGCCGTCTGTCTTTAATCTTGTGCACTTTTTACTAATCCAGAATATAAGCCGCCAGCTGACTTTGTGTATAAAATACGTGCAGGCCCACAAAGCAAAAACCTAAGCCAAGATCCTTTAATTAAACTGAAGGCAATGTATACCTTAGTAGAACAACTATATATTGGCGCACAACGGTCACTTGCCACCATCTCTCCTGCCAATCAAGGACCCAACCGGCTCAGCAACGTCTTGAAGAAACTGTGAATCCTGCCTGCCAGATTTCAAGAAGTGAAGCGCTCCTGTGCGTGAGCCAGAGGTTTGACTGCCCTGAGCGCTCCAAGGCTTGGGTGCCAGATCTAGACCCGGCGGATGTGGCCAGAGGCTATCCCACCGTGAAGGAAGACAGATCTCCCTTTGAGCAGGATGACTTCATGGCTTGCGTGCGCGGAGTCCGACCTCAGGCAACTACCCTTGGAGATGACACCAACATCGACAAATACCAACCGGATTTTGATGTTGAAAATAAGAAGATGGCGACTCCCTCGTACAAGGTGACAGATTTGATCCCGCCTGTAAGAGAAAATACATTTGTCCCGGAAGTTGACCCGGCCGGCCTGATCAACAAAGAAGCCGAATTTGTCTCCGTGAATGGTTTTGACTGGTCAAAACCCAGTTTCCAGCCAACAGAGGGCAGTGAACCGGCGAGGGAGGAGCAATAATCATCTTCATGGGTTTATAAAAACCTTGTAATAGTTTAGCTGTGAAAACACTATGCTTTGCTTATGCCCTCGTGCATAAAACACTTATATGTGATTCTGTGTTTCCTGATGTCAATATGTGCATCATACTTATGGTTGTCCCTGTAATATTTCAGCTCTGTTCCTGTAGATACAAGGGAAAAGACTGGCTTGGCAGCTTAGTACCGAACGGGTTAGAACACCCGGCTTACAGCCAATATGTTTACCATAATAAAAAACAGAAACAGAAAAAAGAGAACAAGGCTGAAACTAACCCGTTGGTTAAAGTAGCAGGCAATTGTGTATAAACAATAACCATACGTGTACCTTTGATCCTTAGACCACCGGTTTAAATGACCCGGGTAATGAAGTTGATAACTCAATTTTTTTGAGAAGTCAATGCTTCTGAATACTCAGTGATCATCATACCTTGGTGGCTTTGTTGTCAAATAGTCCAGCCGGCAAAGAAGACGAGGCTAATTATTTGTAATATTGAGACAACAAAAAATTAAAAGGCAAACAACAGATAATAAGTATAATTTAACCTTGTATTGAAAAGGTTGGGGGCTTCTGATTCAAATACGATCAGTAAACCAGACCAAAGGGGTTAAGCTAAGGTTCGAATATGACCATATAGCCCCCAGTGGCTTTGGCGTTGCGCCGATCGAGAGGGTACCGACAACTATGTTCTCTTTGGTTCGAATACGACCTATGTTTGAACAGGAAGCCCCCAAATGACCTTGAGAGGTTTTAACGACCCTGATTCGAATACAATCCAAGTCGGACCCAAAAGGGGTTAAGCTATGATTCGGATACGATCAAGAAGCCCCCAAGTGAGTTTGGCCTTGAGCCGATCAAGAGGGTTACGACAGTTATGTTCTCTTTGGTTTGAATACGACCTATGTTTGAACAGGAAGCCCCCAAGTGACCATGATATTGCAGCTAGATTCGAATACGATCATAAGCTGGACCAAAAAAGGTTAGCATTGATTCAAATATGATCAGCTCCTTAATAGTCAGTTGAAAATAAAACATAACAAAGATGCGTAATCTTTTGAAAAGAAAAGAGACCGATGGTCCTGCTTTATTACTTGTCATGGTATATACAATGTTAAAGTATGTACATGATGAGAGCCGGTGGCTCAGGTGTAGTATGGCCGAAGTTGAGCAATGTTCCACGGCCAACGGGTCTCCTCCTCCGACTTACGTGAGTCTTTGTGCTCTCGAATGTCAATGAGGTAATATGACCCATTGTTTAAGTTCTTGCTGACCACAAAGGGTCCTTCCCAAGGTGGGGATAACTTGTGTGCATCTGATAGATCCTGGATGAGCCGGAGCACCAGGTCGCCTTCCTGAAAAGTTCTGGACTTAACCCAGCGGCTGTGATAACGGCACAGGTCCTGTTGATAAATTGTTGATCGAGCCGCTGCTAAGTCTCTTTCTTCATCTAACAAGTCGAGTGCATCCTGTCTGGCTTGTTCATTATTAGCTTCAACATAAGCCACCACACGCGGCGAGTCATGACGGATGTCACTAGGCAACACTGCTTCTGCTCCATACACCATGAAAAAAGGTGTGTAACCTGTAGACCTGTTAGGTGTGGTGTTGATACTCCACAGCAGCGAGGGTAATTCCTCTACCCAACAACCCGGTGTTCGCTATAAGGGAACCATAAGCAGGGGTTTGAGACCTTTTAAAATTTCCTGATTTGCTCTCTCAGCTTGACCATTAGATTGAGGATGAGCTACGGAATAAACATCAAGCCAAATATGTTCACGTTGACAAAACTCCTCCATAGCCCCTTGGGATAAATTAGTGCCATTGTCAGTGATAATGCTATGTGGAAAACCAAAATGGAAGATCACCTTTTTCATGAACTGAATCGCCGTGGCCGCGTCACACTTACTTACTGGCCCTGCCTCAACCCACTTAGTGAATTTATCAACTGCCACCAAGAGATGTGTCTTTCTATCCTTAGTCCTTTTGAAAGGTCCCACCATGTCAAGCCCCCAGACCGCAAACGACCAAATGATTGGAATCATCCGGAGCTCTTGAGCTGGCACATGTGCTCGTCGTGTGAACTTTTGACATCCATCACCTCTGCTGACCAAATCCTCTGCATCAGCATGAGCCGTCAACCAGAAAAAACCATGATGAAAAGCCTTGGCCACCAGAGATTTTGACCCGGCGTGATGACCACAATCGCCTTCATGGATCTCACGAAGTATTTCTTGGCCTTCTTCAAGGGAAACACACCGCTGAAACGCTCCAGAGACGCTGCGATGGTATAGTTCTCCATCTGAAATCATCATTGACTTAGACCGCCGGGTTATCTGTCGAGCCAGAGTCTCATTCGCTGGCAACTCTCCCCGGGTCATGTAAGCCAATAACGACACTGTCCAATCTGGGATGACATGAAGAGCCGCCACCAACTGCGCCTCCGGGTCAGGAATGGCTAAATCTTCTTCTGTGGGAAACTTGACAGACGGGTTATGAAAAACATCCAAAAAGGTGTTAGGTGGTACCGGCTTACGCTAAGACCCCAACCGGCTTAAAGCATCAGCCGCTTCATTCTTCCTACGGTCAATGTGCTCCACCTATAACCTTTAAAATGCCCTGCAACATCATCAACCTCCTGGCGATAAGCCGCCATGAGAGGATCCTTGGAATCCCACTTGCCTGACACCTGTTGAGCCACTAAATCTAAGTCACCAAGACATCTGACCCAGCTCAAACTCATCTCTTTTGCCACTCGAAGACCATGGAGCAAGGCTTCATAGTCCGCTGCATAGTTAGTGCAAGGAAACATCAGCCATAACACATAACAAAATTTGTCACCACGAGGAGAGGTTAAAACAACTCCAGCCCCCGAGCCTTCCAACTGTCTGGACCCATCAAAATGAATAGTCCAGTATGTGTTGTCTGGTTTCTCTTCTGGCATCTGCATCTCCGTCCAGTCATTAATGAAGTCAACCAGTGCTTGAGATTTGATCGCAGTACGTGGTACATACTTCAACCCATAAGACCCAAGCTCAATGGCCCACTTGGCGACTCGTCCCGTGGCTTATCTGTTTTGAATGATGTCTCCCAAAGGAGCAGAGTTGACCACAGTGATTGGATGACCCTGAAAATAATGTTTAAGCTTCCAGCTTGCCATAAACACCCCATATACGAGCTTCTGCCAATGTGGATATCGTTGCTTGGATTCAATTAACACCTCACTGACGTAGTAAACCGGCCGTTGAACCGGATGTTCCTTGTCAGCCTCCTTGCGCTCCACCATAATAGCCACACTAACAGCTCGTGAGTTGGCGGCCACGTATAACAACAGCGACTCTTTCTCAACTAGAGCAGCAAGGATCGGCGGCTCAGCAAGTTGTGTATTTAGATCTTCAAAAGCAGAGTTTGCAGCATCGCTCCAAACAAAATCATCTGTTTTCTTCATCATCTGATACAAAGGCATTGCCTTCTCTCCTAACCGGCTTATGAACCGGCTCAAAGCAGCAACACGACCTACCAGCCGTTTAACGTCATTGATGCATGTTGGTTTGGCTAGGGATGTAATTGCCTTGATTTTGTCCGGGTTAGCTTCAATACCTCGGTTGGACACCAAAAAAACCCAAGAGCTTGCCGGTTGTGACTCCAAAACACACTTAGCCGGGTTAAGCATCATTTTATAGACCCGGAGATTATCAAAGGTATCTTTCAGATCCGCAACCAAGGTTTCCTCTTTCCTGGATTTTACCACTATATCATCCACATAGGCATGAACATTACGTCCAATCTGATTATGAAGACAATTCTGCACACACCGTTGATAAGTCGCCAGGGTACTCTTAAGCCCAAAAGGCGTAGATACATAGCAGAAAGCTCCAAAGGGAGTGATAAAAGATGTCTTCTCCTGATCTTTGACCGCCATCTTGATCTGATGGTAACCTGAATAAGCATCCAAGAAACTCAAACATGCACAACCCGCCGTAGCATCGATGATCTGATCAATACGGGGGAGGGCAAAAGGATCAGCTGGACAAGCCTTGTTCAGATCGGTGTAATCCACACACATACGCCAGGTGCCATTCTTTTTGAGTACAAGCACCGGGTTGGCTAACCACTCTGGGTGAAAGGCTTCTATGATGAACCCGGCCGCCAAGAGCCGGGCCACCTTTTCTCAAATGGCCTTGCGCCTTTCTTCATTGAATCATTGGAGAAACTGTCTGACATGTTTAAACTTTGGATCAATATTGAGAGTGTGCTCAGCGAGTTCCCTTGGGACACCCGACATGTCTGAAGGTTTCCATGGAAAGATGTCCCGGTTCTCACGGATGAACTCGATGAGCGCGTTTTCCTATTTTGGATCCAAGTTTGCACTGATGATGAACTGCTTGGATGAGTCGCCAGGCACAAAGTCAACCATCTTGGTGTCATCAGCTGATTTGAATTTCAACACCGGCTCATGCTCTATTGTTGGTTTCTTTAATGACGTCATGTCTGCCGGGTCAACATGATCCTTGTAAAACTTTAACTCCTCTGTTGCACAAACAGATTCAGCATAGGCAGCATCACCTTCTTCACACTCCAAAGCTATTTTCCGGCTCCCATGTACTGTGATGGTGCCCTTATAGCCCGGCATCTTGAGCTGCAAATATACATAACACGGCCGAGCCATGAACTTGGCAAAGCCGGCCGTCCAAACAGAGCATGATATGGGCTTTTGATCTTCACCACCTCAAAGGTTAATTTTTCTGCTCTGGAATCATACTCATCCCCAAAGGCTACTTCCAGTTCAATCTTACCCACTAGGTACGCCGACTTGCCAGGAACCACACCGTGAAAAACAGTGTTGGATTGTTTAAGACTCTTATCAGTCAACCCCATCCGGTGGAACATCTCATAGTAGAGGATATTGATGTTGCTGCCTCCATCCATGACTACCTTGGTGAATTTGTATCCACCAACCTGAGGCGCCACTACCAAAGCCAAGTGACACGGATTATCGACCCGGGGTGGGTGATCCTCTCTGCTCCACACAATAGGCTGCTCTGACCAACGTAAGTAACGTGGAATCGCCGGCTCAACGGCATTTAGGGCCCTCTTGTGAAGCTTCTGGTCCCTCTTACATAAACTAGTGGTGAATACATGGTATTGCCCACTATTCAGTTGTTTTGGGTTGCTCTGATATCCGGACTATTGCTGCTGATTACCTTGGCCGGGTTGTGTATTATATCCTCCTTGGTTACCAGGATGGCCCTGACCGTGAAATCCTCCTCCACCTGAACCGGCGCCCGGGCCTTGGAAACCGACTCCACCTAAACCGCCACCTGGGCCGTGTGTCGGTGTCAAAACCGGTGGATCTCGGGTAGGGGGTCCCGAACAGTGCGTCTAAGGCCAATGGTAACAGGAGGCAGGGGACACGATGTTTTACCCAGGTTCGGGCCCTCTTGATGGAGGTAAAACCCTACGTCCTGCTTGATTTATTCTTAATGATATGAGTATTACAAGAGTTGATCTACCATGAGATCAGAGAGGCTAAACCCTAGAAGCTAGCCTATGGTATGATTGTCTATTATCCTATGGACTAAAACCCTCCAGTTTATATAGACACCGGAAAGGGCTAGGGTTACACAAGGTCGGTTACAAAGGAGGAGATATACATATCCGTATTGCCTAGCTTGCCTTCCACGCCAAGTAGAGTCCCATCCGGACATGAGACGAAGTCTTCAATCTTGTATCTTCATAGTCTAACAGTCCGGCCAAAGGATATAGTCCGGCTGTCCGGAGACCCCCTAATCCAGGACTCCCACAGTAGCCCCTGAACCAGGCTTCAATGACGATGAGTCCGGTGCGCAGTATTGTCTTCGGCATTGCAAGGCGGGTTCCTCCTCCGAATACACCATGGAAAAATTTGAATACAAGGATAGTGTCCGACCCTGCAAAATAAGTTCCGCATACCATCGTAGAGAGAATAATATTTCCACAAATCTAATCAACTGACTTGTTTTGGCAACATGACATTATGCCATGGCCTGGTGATTATTCGAACCATTTCCTTTAACTAGCCCCGCACATAACGCGAGGCAGTTTTTTGACATGTCTTGTCAAAGCAGAGATCGTGTCCCCCTTATTATGGGATTCTCATCAATACGGGCGTGGGTAACCCAATCGCGCCTAGGACTCCTAGATTTTAGGCAAGTCCCAAATGACCACGAGGAGGACGCTTGATATTCACCCTCTTTATAAAGGGTCAAGGTTTTTACTTTTTTTTCTCCCGTGATCAATCGAATCCTTCCCCACCTCGAGTTCTAACACCCAAAGCCCAGGTCAGGTGCTTCGGACCTTCAATCATGTCCGGATCCAGCCTCCAGGGCTGGTGGATGCCCTCCTCCGTCACGGAAGAGGATATCAAGAAGTTGAGGGAGGCAAGATACTTACCCGCCGAAGTCTCGCATCGGCTGCCCGCCCGAGGGCAGGTCGTCCCTACTCCCGAACCCAACGAAGACGTCATGTTCATCTCCCACTTCCTCCGAGGACTAGGCCTCACTCTGGATCCCTTCGTAAGGGGTTTGATGTTCTATGACGGGCCTGATTTGCACGATCTAGCCCCGGATTCCTTTCTCCACATCTCGACATTTATTATCGTATGTGAGGCCTTCCTCCGCATTACCCCTCACTTCGGCCTGTGGCTCAAGACCTTTGATGTGAAGCCGAAGACGGTTGAAGGGCAGTATGTAGCGTGCGGAGGTGCATTAATAAGCAAGATTGCCGAGGCTCCGTGGCCAAAAGGTTCCTTTCCAGAGGTGTCCGGATTATGGCAAAGGGAATGGTTCTACATCACCACTCCCAGAAGTGCCAAGTGGGTAGCTCCCCCCCCCCCGCCTTTCGCTCGGGCCCTCCACCACAACTGATGTCATGGATCGGCAGGGGGCTGAGCTGGGGTCCAGCCAAGGACGTGCCCATACTGCAGAGCCGCATCTAGGATCTCTTCGAGGGAGATTTTAGTTTGGTTATGGTAGTGCAAGTCATGCTGGTTCGTCAAGTCCAGCCTTGCAAACGCCAGCCCCTCCGTTTATGGGAATTCAACCCAGAAGGAACGCGCGCTATTCAGAATTTCCTTGGCCTGACGCACGAGGAGATGTGCAAGTCGTTCTTCGGACCCCAGATAGAGTGTTCGGACACCTCCGAGGACGTGGGCCTGAGCAGCAACCGCACCGCGGCCCAAGTAAGTAACCCTCTAGCCGAACACATTGTCTTTCTTTTATCAGGACATCATTCTAAAGGATCGCTCTTTGACCAGGACTGGATAGCAAAGGCGAAGATGATCCGGTGTTCGGCTCCCCTTCTCGAAGGCTTGGACAATCCGGTGCTGGAAAAGATGCTCGAGCCAGCACCTTGCCTGGTGCCCGCAAAGGAAGATGAAGGGGGGAGCAAAGAGGGCCAAAGTGGGCCTCCACTGCTATATGTTCCAACCGAGGGAACGAGCGCCTCCGTGAGGGAGGATAGCCAAGAGAAGGATTCTGACATTCCTTCGCCCCGGGGGAGGAAGAGGACTACCTTTGATGATCCGGAAACCATGGTTTCCAAACAGGAGAAGAAAACTCCACCAGAGGATCTCGTCTCGGAGGGTGCTTTTGCCGCACAAAGTTCGTACGGGGATCAGCCCTCTAACGGGTCGTAAGTGATCAAAATTTACTTAATAGTAGAGATATTCTACCTTACTTCTGAGGAAAATAACCGAAGCGTTTATCTTGTAGGTCGGATCTTAGCCCTTCTCAACAGAGCTCGTCTTCAGGGGACCTTCTTCTGGAGATGATGGAGAGCGGAATGCCTCCCCCGGACTCCCCCGCTCAAGAAGCGGACGACCTTGAAGTATCGTCACAGAGGGCCTCTCCGGATCCGGTGAGGCCAGAAGATAATCCCATAGTCACCCGAAGTCCCCAACATCCAGCTCTTGAAGAGGGTAGACAAAAGAGTCTGGCGCCGTCTGGTATGCGGTCAGACACACAGAGGGATCGGTTGAAGTGAGCGACCATCTCGGAAGAACACCGTACGTTAATGGGTACAGTGATGGAAAGGATCTCGTCCGCTGAAAGAGGGTTGCATGACGGCTTTATGAGTCTACTAACGGGCTTTGAGGTACGTAAAATGATATACCTTTGTGATGGTACCGCACATTTTTAGGTGTGCCCGGTGTAGATAGTAGCCCCTGAGACTCTGGTTGTCACCGAGAACGGTGGCAAATAGATGATCGTAGTCCTAGGAAATAACCATACCGCCTTTATGTGCAGGTGGTGGAAGCTCCGATGGCTAGCCGGACTCATGAGTTTGCCAAACTAAAGCGGCAACTGGATGCGGCGGATGCCGACATCGAGCTTGTTAACAAGCGGCTTGATGGGGCACAGGGTAAGTGATATTTTCTGGTGAATGTCACACAGTAAGAGCAGCGTGATGCCAGTATCTTTAATATGTTGTGACTGCAGATGGAGCTGCCACCGTGGAGACCCTTCGGGCGGAACTTGCCCGAGCCAAAGAACAAGCAAGGAGTAGTAACACGGCTGCTTTGAAGGCGGCCGAAGAGTTAAGAGCCGAGAAGGCCGCGCATTGCGAGAGCAAAGAGAAAATGGCCAAGAAGGCTATAGAGTTAAAAGATACTGCCGACCGTTGTCAGGTCCTTGAAGAAGAAAACCGAACGAAGGCGACGGACCTTGAAAAGGCCACGATGGCGACCAAAGACACCGGCTCTGCCATGAGAGCGAAGAAGGAGGAGCTGCGTGAAGCCAGTGATATTGTGGCTGGGAAGCCCTTTTTGCTACGGAGGAAGTTCCGAGATCCGCGGTACACCCCTCTGGATCGGCTGTGGAGTTCGGCAGACGCATATCTGTATTTAACGGCGAGTGTTGTTGATGCGGACAAATACTTCCAAGATCGAACAGATCGTGAAGTGGACAAGCTATTCTGGTCGCAGTTTAACGTTCCAGAGCGTCCACTTCCACTAACTGATCAGCTTGCCGAATGGGCCGAACTCAATAGATTGTCCGGACTTGTCATGAGGTCCGTCGTAGATCATCTGTGGCCGGAAAAACAGAAGCCAAACAGCTATTTCAGCTTAGTGCAACAGTTCCTTGGTGCGGTGTCGCGCATCAATGCGATGAAGAGGTCGGCGTCCATAAAAGGCTCGCGAATGGCCTTTGCCCGTGTCAAAGCATACTGGGCGGAAATGGATGCTACCACTGTTGCGGTGCAAGGTTCGGCCATAGGCCGAATGGCTGCCAAGCACTATTTTGAATAAGTTCTTGAGGATGCTCGTTTGATAGAGGCCCAGTGCTCGAAGAATATTATGTTTGAGTGACATGTATTCCCATTGTAAAAACAATGTTTTATTAATTTTATCAAGCCTATATTTGTACTTTTGCCCGAAAGTATTGTGATGCCTCCTGTGCGGCCATTTTATGTATACATGTGTATAACCTGAAAGACTGCAGTCGTCGGCTTCAGCCCCCACGCATATAATGCGGGGGTGTTCGCAGAAGGCGCGCATTCACACTTAATCCAACGTCTTGGTCCTACTAAGGAGGTGAGAGCGCAGTGAACTAGGCAACCGGACTATAATGCATTAGCACTTTCACTTAGCCATAGGAGTTTGACAGTGGGGCTACTATATAGCCCCTGGTGGCGCCGCACTCACCCGAGTTCGGGGTGCGTTCATGCCCGACAGGGAAACGACTCTTTGTTAAGGCGGAGGAATTCTAGGATTCCGATAGGTCATCGAGTGGTTGACCAGTCTCGTGCTATATCATGACAGTTAGTTTTCGACTTTCTCTACTAAGGTGCTCGTCCGGATGAACCAGGGCACAATCGCAGTAGTTCTCCTGGTGCCACCTTAGCCGATAGAGCGGAACGTAAGGCAGCAAAACACAGGAGCCGGGCAAACCCAACATTTGAGCCAAGACATGATTCAGAGCTGATGCATATAAGGCCAAACTCGCGACGCCGAACACTCCCTAAGGTATTCGGTCTTTATGGTGTAAACCGGGGCTAAATAGTGCCCTTTGTAAGAAGCCCCTAATGTCCAGGTACGTGCATTGTTCTGACGTGGCCACATGCCAAGACGTCAGCATCCTTCTCAATTGTACTGAGAATCCGAGGGATGTGTATCAACAAGAGACAGTAAAAAAGGTTGACGCAGGGTCTTAATCTAAAAAGAATCCTTGGAACGGGTCCCTGCTGCACGTCTGCGCCTGTGTCTCCGTTGTGCCGTATCCTGGATGGGTGTAGCACGATTGTCATCTGTAAAAGAGAGGAACTTAGGTGAAAAGTTGTCGTGCAAAAAGGTAGGTTTAATGAAACCATCTACAGTTCAAGATGAGTAAAAATTGCCACTTGTCTGCGTGCGTTGAGCCCCTTGTATTTGTAATAGGGGTGTGGCCATCAAACCTATATGAATTTCATATAGCTGCGCCAGACTCGTCTAACTGTGTCCGTGGTCTTGACGACCTATCGAATGCTTTATTTGGTGAGGCCGTTTTAGTGTGTGGCTGCCAAGGCAGCCGCACTCTCTTCGGCGCGCAGGGATCGCTCAATATTTCCATTTACTGTAATGATGCCACGTGGACCGGGCATCTTAAGTGTGAGGGAAGCGTAATGCGGTATTGCATCAAAGCGAGCAAAAGCTTCGCGTCCAAGTAGTGCTTGATAGCCACCTTGGAACGGAGCAATGTGGAAGGTTAAATTTTCGCTACGGAAGTTATCGGGGAAGCCGAATATAACCTCTAGTAGCAGGGAGCCCGTGCAATGAGCCCCTGGGCCTGGCGTTACTCCTCTAAAGGTAGTATTGTTGTGGAGAATTTTCGTTGGGTCTATCCCCATTTTGCGGATTGTGTCTTGATATATCAGGTTTAAGCTGCTGCCGCCGTCCATCAGGACTCGTGTGAAGTGGTATCCATCAATTATTGGATCTAATACCAAGGCAGCCCACCCTGCGTTCTGGATACTTGCTGAGTAATCCTGATGGTCGAAGGTGATCGGTTGAGACGGCCAGTGGAAGAACGCCGCAGCGATAGGCCCTTGGGCATGTTTCAGTGGGAGTGCCGCTTTGGTTCTCCCCTTTATCACGTGTAACACGTTTACTGTTTTGAGTTCTGGTGGAAATTTCTTCTGTTCCACAGTGTTTTGCTTGCGAGGCTCATGCTCGTCTTCGCTTGGTGTATCCTGCCCCTTATATTCGGTGTTGAGCTTGCCGGACTGCTTGAAGACCCAACATTCTCTGTGGGTATGATTTGCAGGTTTATCGGGGGTGCTATGGATCTGACATATTTGGTCCAGAATTTTGTTTAAGCTGGACAGTTCATCTCTGGCGCCCTTAGAGGGCGGCTTTTGCTGACCTGGCCGAGAGCTTCTGAACCCGGTGTTTACCTCCGTGCTCTTCAGGCTGTCTTCTTTATTCCGGCGCTTATTATTTTTGCTGCGTCGTGATTTCTCGTTTCCATCTCTAACTTCGGATGTACTTGGGTCGCTGGTGCTGCATCGGGCTAGCCAGCTGTCCTCGCCCGCGCAAAAGCGGGTCATGAGGCTTGTTAATGATGCCATTGTTCTCGGCTTTTCTTGGCTGAGGTGCCTGGCAAGCCATTCGTCTCGGACGCTATGCTTAAAGGCCGCCAAGGCCTTAGCGTCCAGACAATCGACTATTTGGTTCTTTTTAGTAAGAAACCTGTTCCAAAGCTTTCGGGCTGACTCTCCAGGCTGTTGAGTTATGTGACTTAGATCGTCTGCATCCGGTGGTTGGACATATGTCCCTTGAAAATTTGCCCGAAAGGCATCTTCAAGCTCTTCCCAGCTTCCAATGGAGCTTTCAGGGACGCTTTTAAGCTAGTGCCGGGCTGGCCCTTTGAGCTTGAGGGGTAAATACTTGATGGCGTGGAGATCATCCCCTCGATCCATATGGATATGGAGGATATAGTCCTCAATCCAGACCCCAGGGTCTGTTGTTCCGTCATATGCCTCAATGTTTACGGGTTTGAATCCCTCTGGAAATTCATGGTCCAGCACCTCATCGGTGAAACATAGGGGGTGTGCAGCACCCCTATATCTGGGTGTACCGTGGTGTTCAGATGTTTGCTGTATTGCATCGTATGCTAGAGCGCGCTTGCGTGATCCATAAATGGATCTGGTTGCGCCGTCCTTTTGATGCGAGCCCTCGCGTGGGTCGCGCATTGGCTTATGTGCGGCGTTATTCGCCGCTTTATGTTGGCCGTGGGGTCGTCTATCTGGCCGGATGGCCATTTTAATTTTTGGTTGCGGGGGATCTAAGGCCTCCTCATCGAATTCAGGTAGCAACTTCCGCTTCGGGTAGCTCTTGGTGTGGCGATTACTGCCGTACTTCGCTGCTGTTTTGAGTACTTCACTCCATTTTATTTTGAGTGTGTCTTGTGCAGCCTTGAGCCTTTGCTTCTGTTTTTTCAGACTCCTCGCCGTGGCAACAAGCCTTTGATGGGCGTTATGTTGCTCCTGGCGCCTGTCCGGTGTGATGTCGTCCGGACTGTTATCTTCGACGGGGTTGGGTTGTTCGGCTTGATTTTCCGTGTTACCGTGGTCGGGCAATGGTTCACCCTGCTCTAACGCTGGGTCTATGTGATTGTTATTTCTGTCGGGGCGGTATTTGGGGCGGTGTTTACGCCGCCGCTTTGACTGCTGCTCGAGGGAACCACCCGTTGCTGCGTCCTTCCGTTCCTCGTCATTATTTTCTTTGGGTGTGTCCACCATGTATACGTCATGTGATGAAGTGGGCGTCCAGTGCCCTGTGGGCAGTGGTTCCTCTTCGACTCCTGCATCGTCGTCCATACCGTCGATGTCTTCGGAGTCGAAGTCGAGCATGTCGGTTAAATCATCGACAGTGGCTACTAAGTGGGTGGTGGGCGGGCGGCGAATTTCTTCGTCATCCGCATCCCAATCCTGCCGGACGTAGTTCGGCCAGGATCCTCCTGACAAGGAGAGAGACCTTAATGAGTTCAGTATGTCGCCAAAGGGCGAGTGCTAGAAAATATCCGCGGAGGTAAACTCCATGATCAGCGCCCAATCGGATCCGATAGGGACGGGCGCAGGCGGTTCAGAGTCCATGGCCAGAGAAGGATTCAGCAGTTTGGTAACACGGCTCTCATGAAGGGTAAGGTCGATATTCGGCTCGACCACCGCTGAGGGTACGGCCTCCGTGACGGGGTCTATCCACCCGTCCATGGATGGCGCAACTGGCTCCGAATTGAGGCTCGCAGCGGCTGCCAGTGCGATCTCCTGAATACGGTCCGATGGTAGAGCTAAATCGTACTCATCATGACCGCGCGGCGCACCAGGCAGGGGCTCGAATCCATCGAAGATCAAGCCTCCGCGGATATCGGCCGTGTAGTTTAAGCTTCCAAACCTGACCTGATGGCCAGGGGCGTAACTTTCGATCTGCTCCAGATGCCCAAGCGAGTTGGCCCGCAGTGCGAAGCCGCCGAACACAAAGGTCTATCCGGGGAGAAAAGTCTCACCCTGGACTGCATCGCTATTGATGATCGTAGGAGCCATCAAGCTTAACAGTGACGACACAGAGGAACTCTCAATGAAAGCACCAATGTCGGTGTCAAAACCAGCGGATCTCGGATAGGGGGTCCTCAACTGTGCGTCTAAGGCCGATGGTAATAGGAGGCAGAGGACACGATGTTTTATCCAGGTTCGGGCCCTCTTGATGTAGGTAAAACCCTACGTCTTGCTTGATTTATTCTTGATGATATGAGTATTACAAGAGTTGATCTACCACAAGATCGGAGAGGCTAAACCCTAGAATCTAGCCTATGGTATGATTGTCTATTGTCCTACGGACTAAAACCCTCCGGTTTATATAGACACCGGAAAGGGCTAGGGTTACACAAGGTCGGTTACAAAGGAGGAGATATACATATCCGTATTGCCTAGCTTGCCTTCCACGCCAAGTAGAGTCCCATCCAGACACGAGACGAAGTCTTCAATCTTGTATCTTCATAGTCTAACAGTCCGGCCAAAGGATATAGTCCAGCTGTCCGCAGACCCCCTAATCCAGGACTCCCACACCGTAACCTCCATCAAACAAGTTTGAATTTTTGAACGCCTTCATGATCGTACAATCTTTCCACAGGTGGGTGGCTGGCTTCTCCCGGGTGCCGTGCCTTGGACAAGGTTCATTCAATAGTTGCTCAAGGGTGGGACCTGACCCGCCCGACCGAGGGGGTTGTCTACCCTTGCACCGTTGATTTCCGCCCTATGCATTGGTGTTAGCAACAAACTCATCAGCCTTACGTTTATTACCTCCTTGATTTGTCGGGTTATGCTGGTGACCCTTGCCGTTGCCGTTCTTCTTTCCCTTGGCTGTCTTTTCTTCGTCAGACACTGGGTCTTTGGTACTATCAGAATCAGCATACTTGACGAGAGCCGCCATCAACTGGCCCATGTCATTATAGTCATGCTTGAGCCGCCCCAACTTCTACTTCAGAGGTTCAAAACGACAATTTTTCTCCAACATCAAAACTGCTGAGCCGGCATCCATCTTATCAGACGAATGTATTATCTCCTTGACCCGGTGCACCCAATGGGTTGTAGACTCATCGTCCTCTTGCTTACAATTAGTTAGGTCCATAATTGACATAGGCTACTTACACATGTCTTTGAAGTTCTGGATAAATCGGGCCTTTAACTCCGCCCATGAGCCAATAGAATTAGGCGGCAACCCCTTCAACCAAGTACAAGCTGTCCCATCCAACATCATAGTGAAATACTTGGCCATTGTTGCGTCGCTGACCTCCAACAACTCCATAGCCATCTCATAGCTCTCAATCCAAGCCCCGGTTTGTAAGTTAGCCGTGTAATTAGGCACCTTACGAGGCCCCTTAAAGTCCTTTGGCAAACGCTCATTACGTATGGTCGACACCAAGCAAGGGACGCCTACGGTTCTTGTGTCCACTCCTGCCTTGAACGAGGTTGTTGGATAAGCCGGAAAAGTTTGATGAACCACCTGATTTGATGCCAGTTGAACTACTCGTTCCGCCTCTTATCGAATCCTCTCCTGATCCACCAAGTTAAGGGCTCCGGCCCGCACCGACTCATGCTTGTGTGGCCGGTTGCGGCGTTGAACATTGCTTGACATGTCTGCGGATTCCATATGCCTACTATAGCTCGGGCTCCGGCTTGCGCGAGGAGTTGAATGGATCATGTCTCGACTGTAGGAGTACGCATCCTGCTATGCTAGAGCTATTTGAAGAAGTTCTCTTACCCTCCGCGTTTCGACCGCCACCGGTGAGTCACCTTCCATTGGGAGAGCCGCCAAACGAGCCGACTCTGCAATGAGGTTTTCCAAGGGGTTGGAGAAGTGACCCGGCGGTGTTGGTACGTAGTGAGGCGGAGCGGTAACGATACGAGGTGGTTCCATGGCACGCGGATGGACCGGCGCGCCGGGTGTCGTGATCCGGTGTGCCTCTGGCGGGTTGCTTCCCCCAGCTCCGGGTGCATGGAATAGGTTCCTAGGATCAAGCGTCAGAGGTAGACGTGACTGAGTTTTCTGATGCCTTGTCCTTATGACCTCGTTTGACGTGTTCAGATCCACCGAGAGCTGGAAGGTCTCTGCTTGAAGCTGTTGAGCACGCACGTCCAGAGCCGCCCATTCCGCTGCCATCCTGACTTCCTCTGTGGCCAGATTTTCCTTAGCTTGCACCATCTCTTCACGTACGCGTGCCTCCTCTGCGTCATGCTGGGCTTTATCCGCCGGCTCTACTACAGCAGTCAACAGAGTCGTCAGTTTATCTGTGAGGTCCATTAGAATCTGAGCCGGGGGGCGCGTGGTGTCTCCTGACCCGGCTGCGGCCGACCCGGTCGCTGTCGCCGCCGCTCCTGTGGAGTTCTGCCCGGGCTGTGTCCCTGCCATGAAGACTCCGGTCCAATTCGGCGGCTCAAGGGGGTCCGGAATACTGCTGCCATCGGAACAGCCCCCGAGCATGCCATCCTGCAGCTGGTACAAAGAGTCTGTCTCGCCCGTTGATGATGCAGTGTCAGAACAGATGGTCGTCTCACTGCCCTCCACCGGTCCTTCAGAGTATTCACCGCCGTGGACGCAGCCTACGAAGGCATGCTTCATGACAGATTGAACATGGGTGGTCCTTGCGCGCTGAGCCGTTTTGATGAGGTTGGTGTGGATGTCCGGCTCAGGGCCTGACTCGCCGATCCGGCCGATGAAGACGTGAATTCCGCTGAAGGGGACCCGGTACCCGTACTCAATTGAGCCAGCCTCGGGGCCCAGCCTTTATCGTCGATGTAGAGCTTTCCACGATGACTCTTGGTCATCCGGCCCACAGCGTATCCCTTGAGCCCTTCGAAGTTGCCCTTCAAGAACTCAAATCCATCATGCGCTAGCCCCACGGTGGGCGCCAACTGTCGTGGAAATATCACGGAAGATGTCCTAGTGTGAGGGCTTAGTCGTGAGGCTAGTGCATCTATGTGGTAGCTTGAGAGGGGTTGAGTGGAATCGAGAGATGCAACACAAGACAAGGGTTTAGACAGCTTCGGGCCCCGGGAAACATCATTCGGTAACAATCCTACGTGCTGTTTGAGGCTATCTCTCATTATGATCATCAGGAAGTCGCCGAAACCGGATCTCCCAGTTAACCCTAACCCTTTAAGATTGTTTCTTCTTCCTTGTCCCTCTTTGGGGAGCCTTGCCCCTCCTTATATATGTTGAAGGGGCGGGTTACATGTAGAGTCCTACTCGGACTTAAGACTTAACTATTATGACTTCTCCACTTGGGCTTCTTAACATCTTGGGCTCCATAACGTCTCGGGCTTCATAACATCTCGGGCTTCATAACTCCTGACAACCCAGTTACCACTACTTGCCGGGAGTTAACTGGTGCCGGTTTAAGATGGTCTACCGAGAGTTAACTGGTGCCGGTTTAAGATGGTCTGCCGGTTTAAGAATGGCTACTGAGTTATCATCTGACTTAACTCATGTCTTAACTGTCATCCGGTTTAACAACCTGCCGGTTTACCGTCTAGGTTAACACCAACCAGTTTACCACCTGCCTTAACACCTGCCGGTTTACGAAGTCCCATTCGGGTTATAACTCCGGCCGGATCATATCGTGGGGTATATCCCCGACAGAATGAGATGAAACTTGGCGAGCGGTCTTATTATAGTGTAGACAGAGCGCCTGTCAAGTTTCGTCGCATTCGGATCTCGTTTGATAGCCCAACCATTAAGCTTATAGCGGCATCGTCGCCCGTCTAACGTCGGACGTTTTCGGTCTCCAGAAACCGTACCGGGCTGCTTTTCTCCCCTCTCCTCTCAGCCAACTAGCCCACATACCTAACCCCCTCCTCTCCAGACCGACCTCCACGTCGTCCAGCGCCTCTCCCCACGCCCCAGCGTCATCGCGGCCTGCCAGGCCCGTGGGAGGCCCGTCCCGGGCCGCAACGGGCCAAAGCCGTCTGCGCGCCTGCCCCTCCGCCCGTCTCCGCGCCTCCCGCACCGCGCCCCCACCGCCAGCGAGCTCCGCCGCCGCGTGCCGCCCCGCCTTCGCTCACCCGCGCCTCGCACGCCGCCGCCCAGCGCCACCCCTGGCTCCCCGTCGTCTTCCCTCGGCCAGATCCGGCGCCAGGAGGTCAGATCCAGCCCCACGTCGTGCCGCCTCATCTCTCCGGCAGGAACCGGCGCCCTTCGCCGGATCCAACCTCCCCCCTCGTCCCCGGCGACTTCCCTGACCTCCTCCGCAGCCGCACCTCACCGGAGAAGCCCCCCACGCCGGAGTTGACCTCGGTTTGTGCGCCATCGAAGAACCCTAGATCTCGGAGGGTATATTTCTGCAAACTCCCTAACTTTCTGGTGCCATGTTCATCCTGCCATAACTTCTTGTGTGTTGCTCCGTTTTGTGCGTGTAATATGTTGAAATGTTCATCATGAGATGATCTGCATTTTGTTCCATTATGGCATGCTTGTTTGAGTCCATCTTGATGCCCAAATCATTGATGCAAGAGTGCTATAAAATGTTAGCTCCTGTTACTTAGCAGATTATGATGATTTGTCATTTTTGTCACATTTGTTGTGTGATTCATTTGGACATGAGCTCTACATGTGTTTTGATATATGCCATGCCATCTTTACAGGGGTGTTTGCCATGTATTTTAGTGATCTATGTGGTGACTATCACAGGCATGCAAAGTAGCCTTCGTGATATTGCTGATTTCAGGGACTTAGGATTTTGCTAAGTCCTTTTCCTATTGTTATTTTTATGCCATGTAAACTAGATGCTACAGTGAGATACATGCTTGTTTTCAGTTGCTTCAGTAAGGATGATTTGGAAGTATGGTTATGCTCTATCCATCCATGCCCCGGTTTGCAATTATGGAGTGCCCTAGCATGTCTAAATCTTGCTCTACTTTTGCTATAAAATGTTCCTGGCAGATTGTTTACATGTTAATCAATTTTGCCATGGTTTTTGTAGTTGACCCATGCATGCTATGAACTTGCTCTTGTCATGGTTAGCTTCATGAACATGTCTTCGTGCTGATGCTATGCTTATCTTTTCATGCAATTCCTTGTGTGGAGTGAATCGAGCTCGCAAAGATGCCTTCATAATTCTGTTTATGCCATGCTCAGTTTTCTGCTAAGTCTGAATATGTGTATAAAACTTGCTATGTTTACATGGGTGCCATCATATCTTCTGTGCCTTTTTGGCTCATGGTTAGTAAGGGACTTTTGTTCTATGCATTTAGTAGATTCATTCCATGCCTTTGTTTGCTATGATATGTTCCTATAGCATGTTGTTTGCTTGCTCTAAACATTGCTTCCTGATGTTATTTTCTCGCATGTTAGTATTTACACTAAGTCTGTGAAGCTGGTATCTTTTGCACTTTTGCCATGCTTGTTTGAACATGTTCTTGTGTGATTTAGCCATAGCTGATTGTTCATGTTTTGTCAAGCATCTTGAGTAGATCACTGCCATGTGCTTTGTTGTAATGTTGGAGTGCAGTAGCTTAGTTTCTTGTTGCATTCTAGATGGCATCGTGTTGTTAATCGCATAATTGTGCCATTCTTGTTTTGCTTGCCATTTGCAAACCGTGCATCCATTTCCGGCGATCTTTATATCGATCTCGACCGAAATCATCTCATCTTTCTAGAGGCACACTTGGTTTGCCAAGTTGATGCCTTGTTCATCCTTTTCCTTCCGGAGCACGCGTATGCATTGCATATCACATCACGCATGTCATGCCATGTTTTTGCATCATGTTGTTTGTGCATTGCACCGTGATTGATTGTTGGTCCTTTGCTTGTGTTCTTGCCTTGGGTAGAGCCGGGAGACGAGTACGTGATCGAGGAACCTGTTGACTACGCTTACGAGGATCAAGCTTTCGTCAACTCTGAGAACTTTGCATTCAAAATGACCATACCCTCGAAATCACTTCTATCTTTGCTTGCTAGTTGTTCGCTCTATTGCTATGCCACGATACCTACCACCTGCTATATCATGCCTCCCATATAGCCATGTCAAGCCTCTAACCCACCTTTCCTAGCAAACCGTTGTTTGGCTATGTTACCGCTTTGCTCAGCCCCTCTCATAGCGTTGCTAGTTGCAGGTGAAGATGAAGTTTGTTCCATGTTGGAACATGGATATTGTTGGGATACCATTATTATATCTTGTTTACTTTAATGCATCTATATACTTGGTAAAGGGTGGAAGGCTCAGCCTTATGCCTGGTGTTTTGTTCCACTCTTGCCGCCCTAGTTTCCATCATACCGGTGTTATGTTCCTTGATTTTGCGTTCCTTACGCGGTTGGGTGATAATGGGAACCCCTTGACAGTTTGCCTTGAATAAAACTCCTCCAGCAAGGCCCAACCTTGGTTTTACCATTTGTCACCTAAGCCTTTTCCCTTGGGTTCCGTGGACTCAAGGGTCATCTTTATTTTAAACCCCTGGGCCAGTGCTCCTCTGAGTGTTGGTCCAAACTAGAGCACCGTGCGGGACCGTCCCTTGGCAACTTGGGTTATGTTGGTACCTGTACGCTTAGCTTATCCGGTGTGCCCTGAGAACGAGATATGTGCAGCTCCTATTGGGATTTGTCGGCACAGTCGAGTGGTCTTGCTGGTCTTGTTTTACCATTGTCGAAATGTCTTGTAACCGGGATTCCGAGTCTGATCGGATCATCATGGGAGAAGGAATATCCTTCGTTGACCGTGAGAGCTTGTGATGGGCTAAGTTGGGACACCCCTGCAGGGTTTTGAACTTTCAAAAGACGTGCCCGCGGTTATGGGCATATGGGAATTTTTTAATGTCCGGTTGTAGAGATCTTGAAACTTTACTTAATTAAAATGAATCAACCGCGTGTGTAGCCGTGATGGTCTCTTTTCAGCGGAGTCCAGGAAGAGAACACGGTCTCGTGTTATGGTTGAACGTAAGTAGCTTTAGGATCACTTCTTGATCACTTTTAGCTTCTTGACCGTGCTTTGCTTCTCTTCTCGCTCTCTTTTGCGTAAGTTAGCCACCATATATGCTAGTGCTTGCTGCAGCTCCACCTCACTACCCTTTCCCCCCTTAAGCTTAAATAGTCTTGATCTCGCGGGTATGAGATTGTTGAGTCCCCATGACTCATAGATAGTTCCAAATAGATGCAGGTGCCGATGATGCCAGTGCAGGGGACGCTACCGAACTCAAGTGGGAGTTCGACGAGGATTCGGGCCGTTACTATGTTTCGTTTTCCAGATGATGAGTAGAGGAGCCCAGTTGGGGCGATCGGGGATCTAGAAATTGGGGTTGTCTTTCTTTATTTTGGTTCCATAGTCGGACCTTGATTGTATTCTGGATGATCTATGATATATTATTGTATTGTGTGAAGTGGCGATTGTAAGCCGACTCTTTATCCCTTTCTTATTCAGTACATGGGATGTGTAAAGATTACCCCTCTTGCGACATGCCTACCATGCGGCTATGCCTCTAAGTTGTGCCCCGACACGTGGGAGATATAGCTGCATCGTGGGTGTTACAAGTTGGTAATCAGAGCCTTCCCCGACTTAGGAGCCCTCTGCTTGATTGAATTGCTGACGTTGTTGAGTCTAGGAGATAATGTTTTGAGTCGTAGGATTATATATACCAGAGAGTAGGATTCTTTTTACTCCTCAATCCCTTCGTCGCTCTGGTGAGGCCTCCTGATGTAGAGTTTTGACTCTTCTCTCCTCAGATTTCATGATTTTTTTAGGATCATGCGGGTATCTTGGAATCATTTCGATGGTTTTGTGACGAGAACATTGTTCTTGGTGCCTCCTGACATTTAGGGGTTGTGGCAGTGTCCCGGGGAGTTGAGCTCCGAGGTGTTGTCGTCACAATTTTATCGTTGCAGTTCTGGAATACCCGAGTTCGCTAACATCGAAAATCTCCTTTATGCAGTTGTTGGTGAGATAACCTCGATGCCACCCAGTACTGGAGCAGGAGTTCGGGAGTATTGTCATAACTCGTATAACGGATCCTTTTCGAAGGTTGGGGTAAATGATTTCCGAAGGTTTCTTGGTTATGTGTTGAAGGATGGATACAGCTGGATGTAGGATTTGCTAGTTTTGGGTGAGATATTATGCTCCCCCTGTATCCCCAACACCTGATTGCATAACCAGAAAGTTTCGGGAGTTTTATAGATGGGAATTCAAGTAGCTCTAGTATTTATTCCCGCATATATTTGGTTTGTAATTGGGTAATCCTTACCACTTATTTGTTCATATCCGTACCTTGTTGATTTATTCATCTACCTTATCTAAGTGGCTTCTCAACTTTATGGAAGTGTGATGATTTACTTTGGAATTCATTCGTTCATTCTTGTTCGAATGTTAAGGCTATATGTTGCAATTTCGATTCATTGATTAAGCTTGAATATATGTCTTTCAAGATGCTAACGGATGTTAACCTCTTCAGGATGGCTCCTCCAACGCGTCAGAATCCGGACCACAATGATGGGGAACAGTCGAACCCTCCACCACCACCTCCACCTCCGGAGGCATAGCAAGCTATCATGGCAACCACCAACGCCAACACTCAGATGCTTTTGCAACTCTTGCAAGAGCGCAACCAAGGGAAAGGCAACCAAGGAAATCAAGGCCAAGGCAACAATCAACCTCAGTTTGCTACCCTCAATCAGTTCCTCACAAACCAGCCGAAGTCCTTCAGTAACTGTGTCGAGGCCACAGATGCCGACGACTGGCTCATGGATATCTGCAAACATTTTGAGTGTGGCAATGTCAGGCATGAGGACTTTGTCAAGTTTGCTTCATTTCAACACAAGGATCAAGCTGCTAAGTGGTATCAATAATACAAAGATTCCAGGGGAGGTCGTGTGATTACCTGGGATGATTTCCGCCGAGACTTCAAAGCTCACCACATTCCACAAAGTGTTGCTGAGAGTAAGCGTGAGGAGTTCGGCAATCTCAAGCAAGGCAGCATGTATGTGTATCAATACAATATCTTGTTTCAGAGGCTCGCTCGCTTCGCTAAACAAGACGTCCCTGATGAGAAGAGCATGATTTATCAATTCAGAGGTGGCCTCAGAGAAGATCTGCAATTAGCTCTCGTGCTTTTTGAGCCGACTAAGTATGATGCATTTCTACAACATGGCACTAAAGCAAGAAGCTGCTCAGCTCAAGTGTGATGCATCTAAGAAGAGAGTCAGGGATGCAGTTGAATCTTCTTCTTCATCTCAAGTTGCAGCTAAGCAATAGAAGTTTTGGTTGCCTCCTCCTCCGTTTCGTCAGCCCTACCAGCAGAAGAGTAAAGGTGGCAATGGATCTTCCCACCCACCCAACCCAGGCTATCAGAACAAAGCTCAGTCTCATACTCCAAGGTCAAGTGCTCCTTATCACCGTCCGCTCTTAGAGGTTACTTGCAACCAGTGTCAGCAGAAAGGGCACTATGCAAACAAATGCTTCAACCAAAGGCGCCTTCCGCCTCCTCCTCTTGTGAGATCTGCCAGCAATGTTGTGCTCAAGCATAATCCCCAGCATGCCAAGGTCAACATGATGAACGCAGCTCAGGCAGAGGATTCTTCAGAAGTGATCATGGGTAACTTTCCAGTTAACTCTATTCCTGCAAAAGTTCTTTTTGACACTAGTGCATCGCATTATTTCGTGTCAAGATCATTTGTTTCAAACCATGACTTCATTTCAGAAATGTTGGGTAAACCCATGGGAGTGGTTTCTCCGGGCAAGTCTATGAGTGCTACGACGATGATCCCGGATGCTTCCATCAAGATGGGTGACTATAAGTTTCTGTCTTCTCCAATGGTTCTTGGTGACTCGGATATTGATCTAATTCTCGGCATGGACTGGCTTTCTAAGAACAAGGTTCAGCTTAATTGTGCTGCCAGGTAGATTAAATTGACACACTCGTATGAGGATGTGATCATCTATGCCGCTCGTGACGATACCATTCGACTGTTTTCTCTCAATGAGAAGGGCGAGTTGAATGCCATCTCTCAGATTCCAGTCATTTGTGAATATCAAGATGTCTTTCCAGAAGAGCTTCCGGGAGTGCCTCCTCACTGGCCAGTGGAATTCGTTATCGATCTTGAGCCTGGCACGGAACCAGTTTGCAAACGTCCTTACAAGCTTGGACCAGAAGAGTTGAAGGAGTTGAAGAAACAACTCGATGAACAAGAGCACTTGGGTCTGATCAGATTGAGTTCATTTCCATGGGGTTGTGGTGTTCTTTTTGCCAAGAAGAAGGATGGAACAGAACGACTCTGCATCGACTACCGTCCATTGAACAAGAAGACAATAAAGAACAAGTACCCACTTCCCAACATCAATGTGCTTTTCAAGCAACTTAAAAGTGCCCAAGTATTCTCCAAGCTTGACCTCCGTATGGGTTATCGTCAGATTCGCATTCGTGAACAAGATATCCCCAAGACAGCATTCAGAACAAGCTATGGTTCTTATGAATATATTTTCATGTCTTTCAGCCTTGTCAATGCTCCTCCAACATTCTCTCGCATGATGAACTTCATCTTCAACCCTTACACAAATGATTTTGTCCTGGTGTATCTCGATGATATTTTGGTCTTTTCCAAGAATAAGGAGGATCATGCCAAGCATTTGAGATTGGTACTCGACAAACTCAAAGAGCATCAATTCTATGAGAAGTTTTCAAAGTGCGAGTTCTGGCTTGATGAGGTTCTCTACCTTGGCCATATCATCTCAGCCAAGGGCATTGCTGTTAATCCTGAGAAGGTGTCTGCAATTGTGAATTGGGAACCGCCTCAGAATGTCAAGCAGCTCCGCAGTTTTCTTGGGCTTGCAAGCTATTGTCGAAGATTCGTTGAGAATTTCTCTAAGATTGCAAAGCCTCTCTCCAACCTCCTCTAGAAGCACGTCAAGTATGTCTGGATGCCTGAATGTGACATCGCTTTCAACACCCTCAAAGAGAAGTTAGTCACAGCTCATGTCTTGACTCCTCCTGATGAATCCAAACCCTTCGAAGTTTTCTGTGATGCCTCCCTGCAAGGTCTCGGTGCTGTGTTAATGCAAGAGAAGAAAGTTGTGGCTTATACCTTTTGCCATTTGAAGCCCAACGAAAAGAACTACCCCACTCATGACCTCGAGTTGGTGACAGTTGTCCATGCTCTATTAACATGGAGACATCTCTTGTTGGGAAGGAAAGTGGACATCTTCACTGATCATAAGAGCCTCAAGTACATCTTCACTCAGCCCAATCTCAACCTCTGGCAGATTGGTTGGGTCAAAATGATTTAAGAATACCATCCGAGTATCGAATATACTCTAGGCAAGACCAATGTCATTGCAGACACTTTGAGCAGGAAGGCTTACTACAACAGTTTGATTCTCAAGCCCTTCCAACTGGACCTTTGTGAAGCTTTCCGCAAACTGAACCTCCAAGTTGTTCCTCAAGGCTTTCTTGCCATTCTCCAAGTCTCTCCTACTTTGGAAGATCAAATTCGAGAGGCACAACTTCTTGATGCCATGGTGAAGAATGTGAAAAATGGGATTTCCAAGAGCCAACCCAGGTACAAGTGATATCGCATTGATGACAAAGATACTCTTTCCTTCGAGGATCGAATTGTGGTTCCTAGAGGCAATCTAAGGAAAGTCATTATGAACTAGGCTCACAATTCCCTCCTATCCATTCATCCTGGAAGTACGAAGATGTACCATGACCTCAAGCAGTCATATTGGTGGACTCGAATGAAGCGAGAAATTGCTCAGTTCGTGAACGAATGTGATGTCTGCAGAAGAGTGAAGGCAGAACACCAACGGCCAGCTGGTCTCCTCCAACCTCTTGCCATTCCAGAATGGAAGTTTGATCATATTGAGATGGACTTCGTGACTGGATTTCCCAAGTCCAAGCGTGGCAATGATGCTATCTTCGTTGTCATCGACAAGCTCACCAAAGTGGCCCATTTTCTTCCTATCAAAGAATCTATCACAGAAGCTCAGTTGGCAGAGCTATATACCTCTAGGATTGTCTCTCTGCATGGCATTCCGCAGTTGATATCTTTAGATCGTGGTAGCATCTTTACCTCTAAGTTCTGGGATTCCTTTCAGAAGACCATAGGCACCAACATTTGCTTCAGCACAGCCTTTTATCCTCAAACCAGTGGCCAAGTAGAGAGGGTCAATCAGATTCTTGAAGATATGCTCAGGGCATGTGCCATTTCTTTCGGTATGAAGTGGGAGGATTGTCTTCCATATGTCGAGTTCTCCTACAACAACAGCTTCCAAGCGAGTTCGGGCAAGGCCCCATTCGAGATTCTCTATGGCAGGAAGTGTCGTACTCCTCTTAACTGGTCAGAGACTGGTGAACGTCAACTTCTTGGCAATGACTTGATCACAGAGGCTGAAGAAATGTGCAAAGTCATTCGTGAAAATCTCAAAGCCGCGCAATCGCGCTAGAAGAGTTACTATGATAGCAAGCATCGTGACTTGGCTTTCGAGATCGGAGACCATGTCTACGTCCGCGTCTCTCCAATGAAAGGTACTCGCCGCTTCGGTATCAAAGGGAAGCTTGCCCCTAGATACGTGGGTCCCTTCAAGATCATTGGTAAAAGAGGTGATCTCGCCTATCAACTTGAGCTTCCATCCAACTTTGCAAATGTGCACGACGTGTTTCACGTGTATCAACTCCGCAAGTGTTTCAAGACTCCTGATCACACCGTAGACTTTGAAGAGATTGATCTCCAAGAAGACCTGTCTTATCATGAGCACCCTGTTGCTATTCTTGAAGAAACTGAGCGCAAGACTCGCAACAAGTCTATCAAATTCCTGAAAGTGAAGTGGTCACATCATTCCGACCGTGAAGCCACCTGGGAACGCGAGGACCACCTTCGTTCTGAGTGCCCGGAGTTTTTCCAGTCCTAGATCTCGGGACGAGATCCTTTCGTAGTGGTGGAGTGTTGTAACACCCCGTATGTAAATTGCCATATTTGTATTCCAACTCTTGCCATTTTCATCACTAAGTTATGATATTTCCTCGTTGTCGGGTTTTTGTCTTCGTGTTGCTTTTGTCTTTGTCATGCATCTCATATCATGTCATCATGTGCATCGCATTTGCATACGTGTTCGTCTCATGCATCCGAGCATTTTCCCCGTTGTCCGTTTTGCATTTCGGCGCTCCTATGTCCTCCGGTGTCCCTTTCTACCTCTTTTCGTGTGCGGGTGTTAAATGTTTTCGGATTGGACCGAGACTTGCCAAGCGGCCTTGGTTTACTACCGGTAGACCGCCTGTCAAGTTTCGTGCCATTTGGACTTCGTTTGATACTCCAACGGTTAACCGAGTAACCGAAAAGGCCTCGTGTGTGTTGCAGCCCAACACCCCTCCAAAGTGACCCAAAACCCACCTAACCCCCCCCCCCTTCATCTAGGTCGTACGATCACGATCGTGTGGCCACAAACCGTGCTCAATTTGGAGCCTCCTAGCTCCTTCTACCTATAAATATAGACCCCCCTCCGAAATTTCCGGATCCCTAACCCTAGCCCCGCACCCTCTCC
>NC_041390.1:130829792-130834344 GCF_002162155.2 Triticum dicoccoides | reverse complement strand
CCCACCGCCGCGCTGGTCGCCGCCGAGCCACAGGACGCCGCCACCTTGCTCCGGTCGCCGTCCTCCAACCGCGCCGCCGCCGCCTCGGATCTGGTCGCCTCCGCCTCCACCGCGCATCCCGAGGCCGGATCTGGCACCCCTTCGCCGGACCACCTCTTCTCCGGCAAGGCTACTCCCTCCGGCGAGCTCCCCTCGGACTCCGGCGAGTTCATCGGCGATCTTCGATCCGCGTGCACGAACCCTAGATCCGGATCCAGCCGGGTTGACTTTTTCTCCTTAGTCTCAGTATTTTTAGCATATTTCGTCATGCCATATCTCTGCATCCGTGGCTCCGTTTTGGACGTCTAGCATGTCAAATTGTTCGTCTCGACGAGTACTTCATTTCGTTCCATTGCACCATGTTAATTTGAGTTCATATTGATGCCCTAAATGCTGTTGCAAGAGTGCTATGTAATGTTAGTTTCATATTCTTATCAGTAATTGGACATTTGTCATTTTTGCCATGTTTAATGTGTGCCTCCTATGGACTTGAGCCCTTCATGTGTTTTGAAGTATGCCATGCCACCTTTACGGGGGTGTATGCCATGTATTTTTATGATCTTTGTGGTGACTAGCACAAGCATGCAAAGTAGCTCTCGTAATGTTGCTGATTTCAGGGACTTAGAAATCTTCTAAGTCTTTTCCCTGATAATATTTTTATGCCATGTATTCTTGTTGCTACAGAGTGATCCGTGCCTCTTTTGAGCATGTTCAGTAAGGATAATTTTGAGATGTTGTTGTGCTCTATCCATCCATGTCTTTGTTTGCAATTATGGAGCACCCTATCTTGACTCAATCTTGCTCTACTTTTTCTATAAAATGTTCCTGGCAGATTGTTTACATGTTAAGCAATTTTGCCGAGGTTGTTGTAGTTGATCCGTGCATGCTATGAGGTTGTTCTTGCCATGTTTAGCTTATATGCCATGTCTACTTGCTGGGTGTATGCTTAGTTTGTCATGTAATGCCTTGTGGTGAGTGCATCGAGCTCGTAAACATGCCTACGTGAATCTGTTTTGCCATGTTCCAGTTTTCTGCTAAGTCTGAATCTGTTAACGAAAGTTGCTATGTTCACATGGTTGCCATTGTATTTTCTGCTCCCTTTTGGCTTATGGTCAGTAAGGGACTTTTGTTTTATTCTTTGAGTAGCTTCATGCCATGCCTTGCTTTGCCACGATATGTTCCTGTAGCATGTTGTTATCTTGCTCTAAACATTGCTTCCTGATGTTAAATTCCTGACATGTTATTATTTTCACTAAGTCTGTAACCTGATATCTTTTGCGCTTTTGCCATGCTTGTTTGAACCTGCTATTGAGTGAATTAGCCGTAGCTCAGTGTTCATCTTTTTTCAAGCATCTTGAGTGGATCCCTGCCATGTGATTTGTTGTTATGTTAGAGTGCATTAGTTTGTTGTTCTTGATGCATTTAGATGGTCTCATGCTGTTATTCGCATATCGGTGCCATATTTGTTTTGCTTGCCATTTGCAAATCGTGCATCCGATTCCGGTGATCTTTATATCGGTTTTGATCGAAACCAACTCATCTTTCCAGCAGCACTCTTGGTTTTCCAAGTTGAGGCCTAGTTTAATCTTTTCTTTCCAAAACATGCATATGCATTGCATATCACGTCCCGCATATCATGCCATGTTTTGCATCATGTTGCTTGTGCATTGCACCGTGGTTGATTGTGTCTCCCTTTGCTTGCATTCTTGCTTTGGGTAGAGCCGGGAGACGAGTACGTGATCGAGGAACCCGTTGAGTACGCTTACGAGGATCAAGCTAACGTCAACTCGGAGAACTTTGCAGGCAAGATGACCATACCCTCGAAATCACTTTTATCTTTGCTTGCTAGATGCTCGCTCTATTGCTATGCCTATGCTATGATACCTACCACTTGCTTATCATGCCTCCCATATTGCCATGTCAAACCTCTAACCCACTTTGTCCTAGCAAACCGTTGTTTGGCTATGTTACCGCTTTGCTCAGCCCCTCTTATAGCGTTGTTAGTTGCAGGTGAAGATTGGAGTTTGTTCCTTGTTGGAACATGTTTATTGTTGGGATATCATTATTATATCTTGTCTATTTTAATGCATCTATATACTTGGTAAAGGGTGGAAGGCTCGGCCTTATGCCTGGTGTTTTGTTCCACTCTTGCCGCCCTAGTTTCCGTCATACCGGTGTTATGTTCCTTGATTTTGCGTTCCTTACACGGTTGGGTTATCATGGGAACCCCTTGACAGTTCGCCTTGAATAAAACTCTTCCAGCAAGGCCCAACCTTGGTTTTACCATTTGCCACCTAGCCTTTTTCCCTTGGGTTTCATGGACTCAAGGGTCATCTTTATTTTAAACCCCGGGCCAGTGTTCCTCTGAGTGTTGGTCCAACTTATCAGCCGCCGGTGGCCACCAGGGGTAACTCTGGGCTGGCCTACCGCAAGTTTGGACAATCCGGTGTGCCCTGAGAACGAGATATGTGCAGCTCCTATCGGGATTTGTTGGCACATTCAGGTGGCTTTGCTGGTTTAGTTTTACCATTGTCGAGATGTCTTGTAACCGGGATTCCGAGTCTGATCGGATTGTCTTGGGAGAAGGAATATCCTTCGTTGACCGTGAGAGCTTGTGATGGGCTAAGTTGGGACTCCCCTGCAGGGTTTTGATCTTCCGAAAGCCGTGCCCGCAGTTATGGGCAGATGGGAATTTGTTAATGTCCGGTTGTAGAAAACCTGAAACTTAACTTAAATTAAAATGAATCAACCGAGTGTGTGGCCATGATGGTCTCTTTTCGGCGGAGTCCGGGAAGAGAACACAGTCTCGTGTTATGCTTGAACGTAGGTTGTTCTAGGGTCACTTCTTGATCATAGTTTATCGATCGTGCCATTGCCTTCTCTTCTCGCTCTCTTTTGTGCATGTTAGCCACCATATATGCTAGTACTTGCTGCAGCTCCACCTCATACCTTTTACCTTACCTATAAGCTTAAATAGTCTTGATCGCGAGGGTGTGAGATTGCTGAGTCCCCGTGACTCACATATTACATCCAAAACTAGATGCAGGGACCGATGACACCATTCCAGGAGATTTGACTGAGCTCAAGTGGGAGTTCGATGAGGACTCAGGACGATACTACGTTTATTTTCCAGACGATCAGTAGTGGAGCCCAGTTGGGGCGATCGGGGAAATTATGCATTTGGGGTTGTCTTATTTTGGTTCCGTAGTCGGACCTTGAGTGTATCTGGATGATTGTAATGCTATTAATTCTATTTGTGTGACGTGGAGATTGTAAGCCAACTATGTACCTCTTTTCTTATTCAGTACATGGGTTGTGTGAAGATTACCCCACTTGCGACATTGCTTACAATGCGGTTATGCCTCTAAGTCATGCTTCGACACGTGGGAGATATAGCCGCATCGTGGGCGTTACAAAGGGGCAATGCTACTACCCTTTTACCACACTTGTGCTTCAAAGTAGCACCATGATCTTCATGATAGAGAGTCTCCTATGTTGTCACTTTCATATACTAGTGGGAATCTTTCATTATAGAACTTGGCTTGTATATTCCAATGATGGGCTTCCCCAAAATGCCCTAGGTCTTCGTGAGCAAGCGAGTTGGATGCACACCCACTAGTTTCTTTTGTTGAGCTTTCATACATTTATAGCTCTACTGCATCCGTTGCATGGCAATCCCTACTCACTCACATTGATATCTATTGATGGGCTTCTCCATAGCCTGTTGATACGCCTAGTTGATGTGAAACTATCTTCTCCTTTTTGTCTTCTCCACAACCACCATTCTATTCCACCTATAGTGCTATGTCCATGGCTCACGCTCATGTATTGCGTGAAGATTGAAAAAGTTTGAGAACATCAAGAGTATGAAACAATTGCTTGGCTTGTCATCGGGGTTGTGCATGATTTAAATATTTTGTGTGGTGAAGATGGAGCATAGCCAGACTATATGATTTTGTAGTGATAGCTTTCTTTGGCCATGTTATTTTGAGAAGACATTATTGCTTTGTTAGTATGCTTGAAGTATTATTATTTTTATGTCAATATTAAACTTTTGTCTTGAATCTTATGGGTCTGAATATTCTTGCCACAATAAAGAGAATTACATGGATAAATATGTTAGGTAGCATTCCACATCAAAAATTCTGTTTTTATCATTTACCTACTCGAGGACGAGCATGAATTAAGCTTGGGGATGCTGATACGTCTCCAACGTATCTATAATTTTTGATTGTTCCATGCTATTATATTATCAACCTTGGATGTTTTATATGCATTTATATGGTATTTTATATGATTTTTGGGACTAACCTATTAACCTAGAGCCCAGTGCCAGTTTCTGCTTTTTCCTTGTTTTAGAGTATCGCAGAAAAGGAAAATCAAACGGAGCCAATTGGCCTGAAACTTCACGAAACTTATTTTTGGAACAGAAGAAGCCCACGGAGTATCGGAGTTGGACCAGGAGAGTCCCGGGCTGCCCACGAGGGTGGGGGCGCGCCCACCCCCACCCCCC
>NC_041390.1:130815893-130829584 GCF_002162155.2 Triticum dicoccoides | reverse complement strand
ACCGACGTACTTCTTCCTCTCATATACCGCATATACCCTAAAAACTTTGGGGAGCACAATAGATCGGGAGTTGCGCCGCCAGAAGCCTCCGTAGCCACTGAAAGCCAATCTAGACCCATTCAGGCACCCTGCCGGAGGGGGAATCCTTCTCCGGTGGCCATCTTCATCATCCCGGTGCTCTCCATGACGAGGAGGGAGTAGTTCTCCCTCGGGGCTGAGGGTATGTACCAGTAGCTATGTGTTTGATCTCTTTCTCTCTCTCGTGTTCTTGAGGTGGTACGATCTTTATGTATCGCGAGCTTTGCTATTATAGTTGGATCTTATGATGTTTCTCCCCCTCTACTCTCTTGTAACGGATTGAGTTTTTCCTTTGAAGTTATCTTATCGGATTGAGTCTTTAAGGATTTGAGAACACTTGATGTATGTCTTGCGTGGGATACCCGTGGTGACAATGGGGTATTCTATTGATCCACTTGATGTATGTTTTGGTGATCAACTTGCAGGTTCCGCCCATGAACCTATGCATAGGGGTTGGTACACGTTTTCGTCTTGACTCTCCGGTAGAAACTTTGGGACACTCTTTGAAGTACTTTGTGTTGGTTTGAATAGATGAATCTGAGATTGTGTGATGCATATCGTATAATCATACCCGCAGATAATTGAGGTAACATTGGAGTATCTAGGTGACATTAGGGTTTTGGTTGATTTGTGTCTTAAGGTGTTATTCTAGTACAAACTCTAGTGCTGTTTGTGACACTTATAGGAATAGCCAAATGGATTGATTGGAAAGAATAACTTTGAGGTGGTTTCGTACCCTACCATAATCTCTTCGTTTGTTCTCCGCTATTAGTGACTTTGGAGTGACTCTTTGTTGCATGTTGAGGGATAGTTATGTATTGCACTTGTATCACCATCTCTTCGCCGAACTAGTGCACCTATACAATTTACCATTGTATTGGGTGTGTTGGGGACACAAGAGACTCCTTGTTATTTGGTTGCAGGGTTGTTTGAGAGAGACCATCTTCATCCTACGCCTCCCATAGATTGATAAACCTTAGGTCATCTACTTGAGGGAAATTTGCTACTGTCCTACAAACCTCTACACTTGGAGGCCCAACGACGTCTACAAGAAGAAGGTTGTGTAGTAGACATCATTGTCGTCTCGCCAACTATTGCTTCTTCAACTATCGCTACCGCTTAGTGATAAAGTAAAGCAATTACAGGGCGATTGCATTGATACAATAAAGCGACAACCATATGGCTCCTGCCAGTTGCCGATAACTCCGTTACAAAACATGATCATCTCATACAATAAATATAGCATCATGTCTTGACCATATCACATCACAACATGCTCTGCAAAAACAAGTTAGACGTCCTCTACTTTGTTGTTGCAAGTTTTACGTGGCTGCTACGGGCTGAGCAAGAACCTTCCTTACATATGCATCAAAACCACAACGATAGTTCGTCAAGTTGGTGTTGTTTTAACCTTCTCAAGGACCGGGCATAGCCACACTCGGTTCAACTAAAGTTGGAGAAACTGACATCGGCCAGCCACCCGTGTGCAAAGCACGTCGGTAGAACCAGTCTCGTGTAAGCGTACGCGTAATGTCGGTCCGGGTCGCTTCATCCAACAATATCGCCGAACCAAAGTGTGACATGCTGGTAAGAAGTATGACTTGTATTGCCCACAACTCACTTGTGTTCTACCCGTGCATATAATATCTACGCATAAAACCAGGCTCGGATGCCACTGTTGGGGAACACAGTAATTTCAAAAAAATTCCTATGCACACGCAGGATCATGGTGATGCATAGCAACAAGAGGGGAGAGTGTCGTCCATGTACCCTCGTAGACCGTTAAGCAGAAGCGTTATGACAACGCGGTTGATGTAGTCGTACATCTTCACGATCGACCGATCCTCAGTACCGAATGTACGGCACCTCCGCGTTCAGCACACGTTCAGCTCAGTGACGTCCCGCGAACTCACGATCCAGTAGAGCTCGGGGAAGAGTTTCGTCAGCACGACGGCGTGGTGACGATGTTGATGAAGCTACCGCAGCAGGGCTTCGCCTAAACACCGCTACAGTATGACCGAGGTGGATTGTGATGGAAGGGGGCACCGCACACGGCTGGGAGAGATCTTTGTGATCAACTTGTGTGTCTAGAGGTGCCCCCTGCCCCCGTATATAAAGGAGAAAGGGGGAGAGGCGGCCGGCCAGGAGGAGGCGCGCTAGGGAGGAATCCAACTCCCACCGGGACTAGGACTCCCTCCTTTCCTAGTTGGAGTAGGAGAAGGGGGAAGGAGGAGGGAGAAAGGAAGGAAAGGGGGGAGCCGCCCCCCTCCTTGTCCAATTCGGACTAGAGGGAGAGGGGGCGCGCGGCCTGCCCTGGCTGCCCCTCCTCTTCTCCACTAAGGCTCATCTTGGCCCATTAAACCCCCGGGGGGTTCCGGTAACCCCCGGTACTCCGATAAAATCCCGATTTTACTCGTAACACTTCCGATATCCAAATGTAGGCTTCCAATATATCAATCTTTATGTCTTGACCATTTAGAGACTCCTCGTCGTGTCCGTGATCACATCCGGGACTCCGAACTTTCTTCGGTACATCAAAACACATAAACTCATAATATAACCGTCATCGAACTTTAAGCATGCGGACCCTACGGGTTCGAGAACTATGTAGACATGACCGAGACATGTCTCCGGTCAATAACCAATAGCGGAACCTGGATGCTCATATTGGTTCCTACATATTCTGTGAATATCTTTATCGGTCAAACCGCACAACACTATATGTTGTTCTCTTTGTCATCGGTATGTTACTTGCCCGAGATTCAATCGTCTGTATCCAATACCTAGTTCAATCTCGTTACCGGCAAGTCTCTTTACTCGTTTCGTAATACATCACCCCGTAAATAACTCATTAGTTATCATGCTTGCAAGGCTTATAGTGATGTGTCTTACCGAGAGGGCCCAGAGATACCTCTCCGACAATCGGGTGACAAATCCTAATCTTGATCTATGCCAACTCAACAAGTACCATCGGAGACACCTGTAGAGCACCTTTATAATCACCCAGTTACGTTGTGACGTTTGGTAGCACATAAAGTGTTCCTCTGGTATTCGGGAGTTGCATAATCTCATAGTCATAAGAACATGTATAAGTCATGAAGAAAGCAATAGCAGTAAACAAACGATCAAGTGCTAAGTTAACAGAATGGGTCAAGTCAATCACATCATTCTCCTAATGATTTGATCCCATTGATCAAATAATAACTCATGTCTATGGTTAGGAAACTTAACCATCTTTGATCAATGAGCTAGTCAAGTAGAGGCATACTAGTGACACAATGTTTGTCTATGTATTCACACATGTATTATGTTTCCGGTTAATACAATTCTAGCATGAATAATAAACATTTATCATGAAATAAGAAAATAAATAATAACTTTATTATTGCCTCTAGGGCATATTTCCTTCACTCTTAGCTCTTGGCATAAGGTATAAAGTGTGGATGTTCTTCAACCCGTGGCTTCTCTCCTAGCTTATATAGAGTGCGCCAAGTAGCGGTACATAATGAGTTGGTATTAATGATATTCATGGCCTCAGGTGTGGCTGACTGTTTCATGGCATTTACTATTGGTAACTGTCGTATTTAGTTAGATTATACCACCATTGGGTAACTGCCATCATTAACGCGTCGTGGCCGAGAGGAATCTAGGGTGCCGCTGTCTGATGGCCTAGCCGACTGCTCCCTTTGTCTCCGGCTGAGTGCTGGTATTCGACAGTCGGGTGGCCTGGCATCTGACTGTTGGGACTTAGTGTGGTCTCATGCCAGCCTCGTTGTCTCTGGTGGGATAACTGTGGAGCCCCCTGGCCATTGCTTTCCGGGTCGTACTTTATACGAGTCATGGGTCATTCGTATACTTGGTCCTACCCCGTATTTGTAACCCCGACATTTACATGGCCATCTTCTTCCCCAAATCACCCACACAAGCAGCCGCGACTGCTTCCTCCGCTTGATGGCCGTCAGGCCCCGGCGGCAACCTCGAGCTCACATCCATGGCAAAGCTACCGCGGACACGCGAGAGCTTGGGGCGCTATGGCCATCCGGCGTCGATAGCAACCTCGAGCCCGCATCCATGGCGGCTACCGTGGCCACTCGAGAGCTCAAGGGGCGCAATGGCCGTCGGGCCCTAGTGGCGACCTCAAGCCCGCGTCCATGACGGAGCTACCGCGGCCACCCGAGAACTCGAGGGGCGCGATGGTCGTCGGGCCTCGGTGGTGACCTTGAGCCCACATCCATAGCGGAGCTGCTGCGGCCACTCGAGAGCTCGAGGGGCGTGATGGCCGTCAGGAATGAGCCACGAGGAAGGGACGGCCGAAATCGGGAGCTGGCGGCAAGGGCGGTGGCGGTTGACATGAAACTTCCCTCCCATCAACGGTTTTCTGGTATAGATGGAGCTGAAAATTTTGCCTCCAAAACTCCATATCTTGGGAACAAGATTTTTTTTAGGGGGGCCTGTATAAATTTTTACAGGACCGACCGTTTTGCGGGATCTAGAATGGACATTTTTTTCTCACTCAAAGCCATAATAAAACGGTGGTTATTTTACAATTTCGGCCTTTTCTACGGAATTTGTTAGAGATGCTCTTTATAGACATGTCTTGCTTAGATTGTGCATTGAAAAAGCTCGGGGTTTGGTAGTGTGTACCCTGATGAGTGACGGATTTTTGGCCTTATTTCTGGCCTCAACTGGTTTGGTAAGTACTATGGGCTGGTCTTGGTGAAAGGTCCAGGAGTATGGTTTAAAGAAATGAATCCAGAAAAAGAAATAGGAGTTCTATTACTCAAAAAAAAAAATCAAGAAAGCAAGCGGCAAACTGAAGTGGGGACATTTTCGGATTCAGATAAGGAAATCTGACGCGTCCTCCATCACCAAGTCCAGCTAGCATCTTTAAATATCAGCACAGAGCACCTTCGCGTCCCACAACACCTTCCTGATCCCGCAGACAAACCACTCCAAAATCCCAATCGCCCGCCCGCCCTCGATCGACATCAAACCCTAGCAGCAGATCGAGCAGCCGCCGGTCGGGATGGAGGGGCTCGACGTCGACGAAGTCTTCCACCACTACCGGCTGAGCCCTACGGAAGTGGAGGCCGTCACCTACTACCTGCCACGCCTCCTCTCCGGCGAGACGCTGCAGGCCGTCGACAAGCTCATCCACCGCGTCCAAATCTCCGGCTGCGAGCCCAAGGATCTGGCCGCCCGATACGCGTCCGTGCCGCAGGCCGTGAGCAGCGGCGACCGGTTCTTCTTCACCACGTGCAAGAGCAAGAACGGGAGCAAGCTCCAGAGCGTGCGCGGCGGCGGCGGCGGCACCTGGAGCATCCAGAAGACCACGGAGATTAGCCACGCGGGAGTCAAGGTCGGCGAGGTCAAGAACCTGTCCTTCAAGAAGAAGGGCAAGTCGACAGGCTGGGTCATGGAGGAATACCAGTGCCTGCTGCCGGAGGCCACCGTCTCCGACGGGGTGAAGGTGTTCTGCAAGATGCACTTGGCTCAGCATGCCCCTGACGCGGCCCGCCAGGAATCGGCCGCGTACAAGCTTCAGCAACAGCAACCAGAGGCCGCGACCCCGAGCACGCACGCGCAGAAGAGGCCAGCGACCGCTGCCGCCGCCGATCCTCATCCGCCGCGCCCCAAGAAGAGGACGTGCGTTGCCGTCCCCGTCCCGGTCCCGGCATCTGCCACACCGTCGTTCTTGATGTATGATGAGGCAGCCAGAGCAATGCATGGCCCGCTGCCTCACACCAACTTCCCTGTTCAGTATGCACAAGCATCATGCGAGTCCACTACAACATCCAGCCGCTCCGACGTTGCTCAAGCTCCTGAGATTTCCTCCCAGTCACATGTGATGGAGTGCACCCAATCACAAGAGGCTGGCTCGAGCATTGCAAGGAGCACATCTGAAGAGGATGTCTTTGAGCCATTGGGGCCTATTTCCGATTTGCCGGATTGTGGGGAAGATGGTTTTGATCTTGAAGAACTAATGAGAATGATGTTGTGGCAAATTCAAGTTGTGGCAAAAAAAGCTTGTTCTGTCTATTTACAGTGCGGAGTAAACAGTTATTACAGTGTCAATGTTCATGATTTACAATGTGGAGTAGTCATATTTTTCCTTGAAATCTAAGTGCAATTTGTCTGTCTTGTTCATAACTGAATTTACAGTATCTAAGTGGTCCCCAAATTCTGCAGTATTTATGTTCATGACTTACTGAACTATGTTGTCTTTTTTAATAATAATGCCTTGATCTAAATAGTTGTATTTTAGCTCCATAGTGTGTAGTTTGTTCCTTGGTTTTCTGTCATCTCTGAATTTTGCTGTTCCTGTCCTTGCTACTCCTTAATTCACACATGCACAGGAGGTACAAGAGGTTGAACTGAATCTCCTTTCTGAATTCCCTTTTGTTATTTGTACCTCAAACAAGTACCCAGATTATAAAGATCTAGTGAGCATTGCCACTGTTGGAGAGGGAGTGATCTGAATAGGTTTATGTGACTCATCTTCATTAATTTTTCTCTCTAACCTTTTTTACAGTACAAATGATAATGACTGACAGTTCGGACTTTGCACTTGTTGATCATTTAAGTCTGAACTTTTCTGACAGTATCAGATTTTCTTTTGTAATTTCATTGACTATGCATGAATCCCATAATTTAGTTGTATTTTTTACCGGGACGATGGCGGAGGTTGCGGGGCGTCGGTCGGTCTACTAGGGATGCGACCAGCGAAGCGGGTTCCCTCCCGGCAGCGCATGTCCCCAATGGCGCCCGTGTCCCTGCTTGCTGCTGAAGGCCAGCAGCGGCAAGGAGGAAAGAAGGAACTGGTCAAACAATCTACACTGAATGGAGTATACAGACCTCAAAGCAGCAACTGGCGCATGTCCATGTCTGAAGTCTGAACCATGACTGCTTTCAGGAATGCTACACGCTCAATGGAGTATGAGTTTCAGCTTCTTATCCCATTAGTCTAGAGCTCTCGGCCCATTAGCTTACTTAGACTCCTCAAATGCAGAATTCAGGTCAGGCAAGCAGACATGATTACTAAAAGTTTAGACCATCATGTGTACGGTCTTAGTTCGACTATTGGAATTATCTTTAGCGTGCATCTTGTTATATTCGAAAGTTGTATATTGATGGTACTATGTACTTACACATTTAGAAACTAGAAGCATTTCTTACCTAAATTTTTATTATTTTGCATTATTTTTTTGCGTATCATTGCATTGATAGGAGTTAAAAAGGGCACAAGGGTAGCCACAGATGTACCTCTGGGCAATTTGCTCCACTTGTTCATGCAAGCTAAAACTGTTGCTCTACTTCTTGCTCCTGTGAGCCTGCAATGGTACTTCTGCTCTGTTTCGAGATATATACTACTCCTGTGAGTGTAATCTTGTTTTTCGTGTCTTGGCTGGAATATGCCGTCGGATCCCAAGCATGCTAGGTGCAGTTCTCATACCATGGAGAATTTGTAAGCAGTCAAGTTTTATGGATATATATCTAGTTGACAATGAACAATAGCGTACTAAAACAAAGGTTGATGCAGAATCAGCATGAAGTAACCTAGTACTATTACATACTACATCACGTGGATTGATTTACATTGAGAGAAAGAAGGATTTAGACTGCTACTGATACTACATCAGGCTAACCTAAGCGTTTAGTCGAGTGAAACAAACCACCATTTTCTGTAGCTGTGTTCTCCACACCACGAGGCACTCGGTTTGTTTTCATCAGTTGCTCAAGCCAGCAGTGAGCCACCCCTATTTTTGTCAGCCTAGTGAGCTTTCCATTCCTTGTGCAACTGGCCATAATTGTAGTTAGATCTTGTTGCAGTGTCATACTAGTTACTTGGCGTATTACGTCGCAGTAGTGATCACATGAAAAAATGCTTTGTCGGCGCTGACAAGACTGCTGAGCTATTTAATCCTCGTATCTTTGCGATTTATGTATCAGTTGTTCAACTGGTAACTGTCCTCTGATACATCAATATCAAGAAATGACCCCAGTATCTGAACCATCAAGCTACCGGCTGAAAAGAAAAACAAGAGTCAATATTGTCGCCGTGGAAACTACTCCCTCCTGTAGGAAATCTAAGGTGTTAAATTTACTGTCCAAGTTTGAAGTAGTACAATATTACAAATCACAATCATAAAAAAGTACTTTTGGACACAAACACAACTTTATTGTGTTTTAACATAACCCACATATTTTCAGATTAGTAGTTGGTCAAATTTGAATTTGGATGGCCAAATTACGCCCTGCAGTTCAAAATACTGAAGGAACGTTGATATTTTGCACCATAATTAGTCATTAATTTTCATCATTGAAATACCTGCAAAAAAAACTTTCATCATTAACCTACTGAAGGGACTGTTTTGTGGATTTAAACAAACTGCCTACAATACATATAAAAGTTATATCAGCTTAAATACAAAAAAGTTTAAATCTCAATTTCATGAATAAATTAATATTTTCCTCAAGCAAAAAACCTAAATTACCAGTTCTAAGTTTAGCTGAAACTTTAATTGAGTTTCTGAGTCGCTTGTTGTTCTGTTCATAGCTTTTAAACCACTTAACCTATTTCAGCAAATAAACACTTCTCAGATATCTACAGAGAATTCCATACAAATTTATTTAAGGTGACTGGGACTAAAACTGTCTCTAACTTGGTCGAGTACAGGTAAATAACCTTCAATCATGTTTACTTAATAGAGCCTCATACATGTAAGTTGGTGCTTGTGCAGTCTGCTAATTTGTTATCCCATTGTCAAATACTAAGTACTAGCTGGTAACTTTAATAGCTGGGAACTTTAATAGCTGGGTACTTTGCAATGTTTACTCCAGGAAAATGGAATGTGCAAGCTTCTTTCTTGATTAGTTACTTGCTTTTCCTTAAAGACAGTCCCCATCTATGTCCCATGTTTTCTTTTTGTATGAATTTCATATTCCCTGAAATATAAGAATACACCGTCCTGATAGACCAGTTGACCAACACATTTCCATGGGATTTTAGAAAAATATATGTGATTTTTCTTTTGAAAAGGAGGATAGACCCCCGGCCTCTGCATTTGGACGATGCATGCGGCCATTTTATTAATTATTCATAGAGACCATACAAAGTAATACATTAGTCAGCCTGAAGCCATCGTCTAGGCAACACCTGTTGCTACTCCTATCCCATTGATGAAGGTGTGCCTAATATCCGGGCCTAATACTAAACGGATATCGCACCAAACCCTAACATCTAAAGTCGGATGCTCCAGCCCAGCCACACACTAGGACTGGATCCCATACCAGACCGACGCGCTCTCAGAGGTTGCCGTCGCCATCTTCCAACAGTCCATCTCCAGAGCAGAAACTGGCCCGTCGACCTTGCCTGGCCTATCGTCGACACCACCACGACGCCAAACAACTCCACCATCCTGCACGTATCCGTCCACACCCGCCCGTCGCCGAACCTCCGCAGCACCATGCCACCGGGATCCACCGTCGGCCTTGCGGTGGATGAGACACTGCTCTTCCGCTTGTCCCGTCCAACCAGCACTTGCTCCAAAACGATGAACTCAAGAGGGACAACGGCATCAAAGTTACCATCATCGTCCGATCCGGTAGATCCAGATCCAGGGTTTCCCCCAGAGCATCACGAGTGGGGTGCCACGACCTGCAACAACAATGCCTCGAGAAGGGAACAACGTCATAGACGCCGCCATGACCGAAGTCAGCGCGATTTTCACCGGAAGTCGCATCCCCCTACCTCGCAGCTGGCTGGAACCGAACGGAACCTTGTCGTGGAGACAAGGGCCGCCATCGGCACGCCGGCAGGGAGCCTCCAGCCGCCCCTCACAGGTCCTCCTCATGCCACCAGCCCGCCAAGGACGTACCGAGACAGATCTAGACAGGACGCCAGATCCGCAGCCATCGGAGCCACCCATGCACCAGCGGCCGCCACAGCGCCGACTATGTAGGTTCCCATCGCCGCTGTGCAGCAGGGGCGCCGCCCTGACTGCCGCCCCCGGCCTCCCCGCATGAGTCGCCGCCTGGCGTGAAACAACAGCTGGCTCATGCCAAAGTTAGCCAGCCGCAGGTTGGTTCACCAAATAAAGTTGTAATATGAGCTTTGCTAAGCTCAGACAGTAATATGAGTTGGCCCACTAATTTTTTTATTTGTTGTATATTTTATATTTTCCATAAGATAAATATTGTGTTTAAAGGTATACTATTGTGCCGTGCTGTGAGTGTAAAATATTTTCTATTGTCTAGATGTATTCGACTTTAATGGATACACGTCAGGTTTGGATCTAAAAGATCATGCAGTGGACATGGAGTTTCTGCTCCCAAACTCAAATGCTCCCTCATGATCAGTAAAATTTAAAGAATAGTACTATTTTCTGAAATTTTCTGTTGTTTTTTACAACAAACGAATTGTTACATACACAAAGTTGTACTAAGAGCTCCCTTGTACTAAAGTTGAGACACTTATTTTGAGATGGAAGGAGTACAAATTATCGTGAAGAAAAACATTCCCAAATGCTCCGAAAATAAAATAAAACCGATGCTCTAAAATACTGGTTTTGAAAGCATTTTGGGTCAATGATTTTTTCTCAAGGCATTAGGAATGTTTTTCATTCACGATAATTTGCACATATGTAGAAAGTTATTCAATGTTTATTGTAAAAAATATCAAGTTTAAAAAATTATTGTACTGTTTGTTTGATTTTAATGTTTGTGAGGGAACATTTTAGCTCGGGTGCAGAAGAACACTTTCGTGCAATCTCGTATACAGGTACGACCATACTACACTCGTGTGTCAATTGGTTGTAGTTATGCTTGTTTTTTTTGAGGGAAGACCATCATGACTAGCTTTACTGAATTTAAACAAGAATTACATCGTCCACAAGTTCAGGAACGAAACAGCTCGAGGCCTCTTCCATCCAACTACGAAAAATCTTATTACAAAAACTATGATTAGCTAGCATATGTGATGCTTTATTAGAAGAACGATAACAATGTTTAAAAATGACCTTTCTAATTGACAAAGACACATCCACACACTTGGCAAATATCGCCGCCGCAGAATCCCACCGGCCATAGGTTGTAGTTATGGATGTTATTATAGAAGCTGTAGCACAAGGAGCCCGTGGAGCTTGGCGCAAACACAATCTACCGGATGACAAGAGAGTTTATACCCCGGCCTGGATGGACAGCGAGTAATCGGTTTCTCGGGAGTATTTAACCAAAAACTACCACATGAATCATGGGAACCTGCCCAGAAACTACCACTTTATGAATTTGTGTCGAAAATTACCATTTTCTCACTAATCCTTGACTAAAAACTACCAAGTCTGAAAAGAGCCCGATTTGACTCTTTTAAATGCGTTTCTGACATTTGGGCCCCACCCATAAACACTGAGCACTAACACCGTGAGCGTAGACCGTTAGATTGGAAAAGAGGCCCACCTGTCAGCATATTTATCTGTGTAGAAAAAAACCAGATTCCTTCAGCCGATTCTTCGCGCCCGGCCCGGCCAGCCATCCGGCCGGCGAGCTGGAGCTCCGCCGCACCCCCAGCTCTCCCTTCCTTGGCTCCCCCTCACCCGAGCACACCTGTGACGCGCCCGCAGCAACGGTCATCTTCACCCGAGTACAAATGATAATGACTGACAGTTCGGACTTTGCACTTGTTGACCATATTGAGATGGACTTTGTGACTGGATTTCCCAAGTCCAAGCGTGGAAATGATGCTATCTTTGTTGTCATCGACAAGCTTACAAAAGTGGCTCATTTCCTTCCAATCAAAGAATCTATCATAGCAGCTCAGTTGGCAGAACTATACACCTCCAGGATTATCTCTTTGCACGGCATTCCATAGTTGACATCTTCAGATCGTGGAAGCATCTTTACTTCTAAGTTCTGGGATTCTTTTTAGAAGGCCATGGGCACTAGCATTCGCTTCAGCACAGCCTTCCATCCTCAAACTAGTGGCCAAGTCGAGCGAGTCAATCAAATCCTTGAAGATATGCTCAGGGCTTGTGTCATTTCCTTCGGTATGATGTGGGAAGATTGTCTTCCATATGCCGAGTTCTCCTACAACAACAGTTTCCAAGCGAGTTCGGGCAAGGCCCCATTCGAGTTTCTCTATGGCAGAAAGTGCCGTATTCCTCTTAATTGGTGAGAGACTGGTGAACGCCAACTTCTTGGCAATGACTTAATCACAGAAGCTAGAGAAATGTGTAAAGTCATCCGTGAAAATCTCAAAGCCGCGCAATCGCGCCAGAAGAGTTACTATGATAGCAAGCATCGTGACTTGGCTTTCGAGATCGGAGACCATGTCTACCTCCGTGTCTCTCCAACGAAAGGTACTCATCTCTTCGGTATCAAAGGGAAGCTTGCCCCTAGATACGTGGGTCCTTTCAAGATCATTGGCAAAAGAGGCGATCTCGCCTATCAACTTGAGCTTCCATCCAACTTCGCAAACGTGCACGACGTGTTTCATGTGTCTCAGCTTCGCAAGTGCTTCAAGACTCCTGAGCGCACCATCAACTTCGAAGAGATTGATCTCCAAGAATACCTGTCTTATCATGAGCATCCCGTTGCTATTCTTGGAGAAACCGAGCGCAAGACTCGCAACAAGTCTATCAAATTCCTGAAAGTGAAGTGGTCACACCATTCCGACCGAGAAGCCACCTGGGAACGCGAGGACCACCTCCATTCCGAATATTCGGAGTTCTTTTAGTCCTAGATCTTGGGACGAGATCCTTTCATAGTGGTGGAGTGTTGTAACACCCCGGGTGTAACTTGCCATATTTGTACTCCGACTCTTGCCATTTTCGGCTTTAAGTTATGAGATTCCCTTCGTGGTTGGGTTTTGTCTTCGTTTTGCATTTTGTTCATGTCATGCTTTTCATATCAAGTCATCATGTGCATCGCATTTGCATATGTGTTCGTCTCATGCATTCGAGCATTTTCCCCGTTGTCCGTTTTGTAATCCGACACTCTCACCCGCACCGTTGCAACTCTCAGACCTCGTTTCGTAGGTGGCCGAAAAGTGTTCTCGGAATGAGATGAAACTTGGCGATCGGTCTTATTATAGTGTAGACAGAGCGCCTGTCAAGTTTCGTCGCATTCAGAGCTCGTTTGATAGCCCAACCGTTAAGCTTATAGCGGCATCGTCGCCCGTCTAACGTCAGACGTTTTCGGTCTGCGAAAACCGTACCGGGCTGCTTTTCTCCCCTCTCCTCTCAGCCCACTAGCCCACCTACCTAACCCACTCCGCTCCGGACCGTCCGATCGAGATCGAACGTCTCCGAAACGGAGCTAATTCCCTAACCCTAGCCCCCCTTTCCTATTTAAGCACCTCCCCTTGCCAGATTTGGAAGCCTAGCTTCTCCTACCTCTAGCCTCCCACCTCCCTCCTCGGAATCTGCGCGTAGCGGCTCCACCGCCGCCACTTGGTGCCGCCCGAGCGGGTAGCCGCCACCTGCGCCGCCGCCCGTGGCCAATCCGTGGCCTCCACGTCGCCCAACGCCTCTCTCCACGCCCCAGCGCCGCCGCGGCCCGCCAGGCCCGCGAGAGGTCCGCCCCAGGCCCGAGCCGCCCGCGCGCCTGCCCCGCCGCCC
>NC_041390.1:130771195-130815361 GCF_002162155.2 Triticum dicoccoides | reverse complement strand
CCGCGCACCGCCCCGCCTTCCCTCGCCCCGCAGCCCAACGCCACCCCTGGCTCCCCGCCGTCTCCGCTCGGCCAGATCCGGCGCCAGGAGGCCGGATCCAGCCCCGCGCCGCACCGCCTCCTCTCTCCAGCGAGAACCGGCGCCCCTCGCCGGACCCAACCTCCCCCCTCGTCCCCGGCGACTTCCCCGACCTCCTCCGCAGCCGCACCTCGCCGGAGAAGCCCCCCCTCACCGGAGTTGACCTCGGTTCGCGCGCCACTGAAGAACCCTAGATCTCGGAGGGTATATTTCTGCTAAGTCCCTAACTTTCTGGTGCCATGTTCATCCTGCCATAACTTCTTGTGTGTTGCTCCATTTTGTGCGTGTAATATGTTGTAATGTTCATCATGAGATACTCTGAATTTTGTTCCATTGTGGCATGCTTGTTTGAGTCCATCTTGATGCCCAAATCATTGATGCAAGAGTGCTATAAAATGTTAGCTCCTGTTACTTAGCAGATTGTGATGATTTGTCATTTTTGTCACATTTGTTGTGTGATTCATGTGGACATGAGCTCTACATGCGTTTTGATATATGCCATGCCATCTTTACAGGGGTGTTTGCCATGTATTTTAGTGATCTATGTGGTGACTAGCACAGGCATGCAAAGTAGCCTTTGTGATATTGCTGATTTCCGAGACTTAGGATTTTGCTAAGTCATTTTCCTGTTGTTATTTTTATGCCATGTAAACTAGATGCTACAGTGAGATACATGCTTGTTTTGAGTTGCTTCAGTAAGGATGATTTGGACATATGGTTATGCTCTATCCATCCATGCCCCTGTTTGCAATTACGGAGTGCCCTAGCATGTCTAAATCTTGCTCTACTTTTGCTATAAAATGTTCCTGGCAGATTGTTTACATGTTAATCAATTTTGCCATGGTTTTTGTAGTTGACCCATGCATGCTATGAACTTGCTCTTGCCATGGTTAGCTTCATGAACATGTCTTCTTGCTGATGCTATGCTTATCTTTTCATGCAATGCCTTGTGTTGAGTGAATCGAGCTCGCAAAGATGCCTTCATAATATGTGTATAAAACTTGCTATGTTTACATGGGTGCCATCATATCTTCTGTGCCTTTTTGGCTCATGGTCACTAAGGGACTTTTGTTCTATGCATTTAGTAGATTTATGCCGTGTCTTTGTTTGCTATGATATGTTCCTGTAGCATGTTGTTTACTTGCTCTAAACATTGCTTCCTGGTGTTATTTTCTGGCATTCGTATTTTCACCAAGTCTGTGAAGCTGATATCTTTTGCACTTTGGCCATGCTTGTTTGAACATGTTCTTGTGTGATTTAGCCGTAGCTCAGTGTTGATGTTTTGTCAAGCATCTAGAGTAGCTCACTGCCATGTGCTTTGTTGTTATGTTGGAGTGCAGTAGCTTAGTTTCTTGTTGCATTCTAGATGGCATCGTGTTGTTAATCGCATAATTGTGCCATTCTTGTTTTGCTTGCCATTTGCAAACCGTGCATCCGTTTCCAACGATCTTTATATCGATTTCGACCGAAATCATCTCATATTTCCAATGGGACACTTGGTTTGCCAAGTTGATGAATTGTTCATCCTTTTCCTTCCGGAGCACACATATGCATTGCATATCACATCCTGCATGTCATGCCATGTTTTTGCATCATGTTGTTTGTGCATTGCACCGTGATTGATTGTTGGTCCTTTTCTTGTGTTCTTGCCTTGGGTAGAGCCAGGAGACGAGTACGTGATTGAGGAACCTGTTGAGTTCGCTTACGAGAATCAAGCTTTAGTTAACTTTGAGAACTTTGCAGCCAAGATGACCATACCCTGGAAATCACTTCTATCTTTGCTTGTTAGTTGTTCGCTCTATTGCTATGCCGCGATACCTACCACTTGCTATATCATTCCTCCCATATTGCCATGTCAAGCCTCTAACCCACCTTTCCTAGCAAACCATTGTTTGGCTATGTTACCGCTTTGCTCAGCCCCTCTTATAGCGTTGCTAGTTGCAGGTGAAAATGAAGTTTGTTCCATGTTGGAACATGGATATTGTTGGGATATCATTATTATATCTTGTTTCCTTTAATGCATCTATATACTTGGTAAAGGGTGGAAGGCTCGGCGTTATGCCTGGTGTTTTGTTCCACTCTCGCCGCCCTAGTTTCCGTCATACCGGTGTTATGTTCCTTGATTTTGCGTTCCTTACGCGGTTGGTTGATAATGGGAACCCCTTGACAGTTCGCCTTGAATAAAACTCCTCCAGCAAGGCCCAACCTTGGTTTTACCATTTGCCACCTAAGCCTTTCCCTTGGGTTCCGCGGACTCAAGGGTCATTGAGGGAGTCCTGGATTAGGGGGTCTCCGGACAGCCAGACTATATCCTTTGGCCGGACTGTTGGACCATGAAGATACAAGATTGAAGACTTCATCTCGTGTCCGAATGGGACTTTACTTGGCGTGGAAGGCAAGCTAGGCAATACGGATATGTATATCTCCTCCTTTGTAACCGACATTGTGTAACCCTAGCCCCCTCCGGTGTCTAGATAAACCGGAGGGTTTTAGTCCGTAGGACAACAGACAATCATACCATAGGCTAACTTCTAGGGTTTAGCCTCTCTGATCTCGTGGTAGATCTACTCTTGTAATACTCATATCATCAAGAACAATCAAGCAGGACGTAGGGTTTTACCTCTATCAAGAGGGCCCGAACCTGGGTAAAACATCATGTCCCCTGCCTCTTGTTACCATCCGCCTTAGATGCATAGTTCGGGACCCCCTACCCGAGATCCGCCGGTTTTGACACCGACATTGGTGCTTTCATTGAGAGTTCCACTATGTCGCCACCATAATGCTTGATGGCTCCTTCGATCATCGCTAGCGATGCGGTCCAGGGTGAGGCTTTCCTCCCCGGAAAGATCTTCATATTCGGCGGCTTTGCACTGGGGGCCAATTCGCTTGGCCAGCTGGAGCAGATTGAGAGCTACGCCCCTGGCCATCAGGTCAGATTTGGAAACTTGAACTACACGGCCGACATCCGCGGAGACTTGATCTTTGACGGATTCGAGCCCATGTCAGACGCGCCGTACAGTCTTGACGAGCATGACGTAACTCTGTCGTCGGACAGTATTCGGGAGATCGCATCCGCGGCAACTCCGTCCATCAATCCGGAGCAAGTCGCGCCATCCGAGAGCGGAGGGATGGACCCCGCTATGGAGGCTGCACTCTCAGTGGCGATAGAGCCGGATACTGACTTCACCCCCTATGAGAGCCGTGTCGCCAAACCACTGGATTCATCTACGGCCATGGACTCCGAGCTGCTTATATCCGTGCCCGTCAAATCCGACCGGGCGCCGATCATGGAGTTCACCTCCGCGGACATCTTTCAGCACTCACCCTTCGGGGATGTGCTAAATTCTTTAAGGTCTCTCTCCCTATCAGGAGAACCTTGGCCGAACTATGTCCGGCTAGAATGGGATGCGGGCGACGAGGAAATTCACTGCCCACCCACCACCTACTTAGTAGCCACTGTCGACGACTTAACTGACATGCTCAACTTCGGCTCTGAAGACTTCGACGGTATGGACGACGAAGCCGGAGACGAACAAGATCCACCACCCTCCGGGCACTGGACCGCCACCTCATCATATGATATATACATGGTGGACACCCCCAAAGAAGCAAATGGCGATGAGAAGACGGAGGATGACCCCTCCAAGAAGCAACCCAAGCGCCGACGTCAGCGGTGCCACTCTAAGCCCCGCCATAGCAAGAACAACGATAATAATAGTCCACGCGACTCTGTAAGAGACGACAACTGCACCACCCCGGTGGTAGAAAACGATCAAGATGCAAACTGCAAACATAGTGCGGATCTGACATCTGAACACGATGACGCCAAAGATAAGCCTCATCAATCCCCGTCTAGGGAAGAAAGCAGTCCGGACGAAGATGCACCCATCATCCCAGAAACACACTTGGAACAAGAGAACCTTCGCAGAAGGCTTACTGCCACAGTGAGAAGCCTGAAGAAACAGAAGCAAAGGCTCAAGGTCGCACAAGATACGCTCAACAGCAAGTGGAACAAAATAACAAAGTATGGTGGAAGTTACCACCCAAAAAGCTACCCAAAGCGCAAGCTATTACCGGAATTCGATGATGAGGCCTTAGAGCCCATACGGCCAACCGGCCGGACCCACCACCCTGTGAACGTGATAGAGCGGCTAACAAAGTCATGCATAAGTCAACACACGATCTACGTGAAAACTTCCGTCAAAAATCCGGTGCGACCAGATCTATCTACTGATCTAGGAAGCGCGCTACGGTACACAACCAACACCGAATACTATAACCGTCCGAACACCATGGTGCATCCCAATACAGGGGTGCCGCACACCCCTTATGTTTCACTGATGAGGTGCTGGATCATGAATTCCCAGAAGGATTCAAACCGGTGAACATAGAGGCGTACGACGGAACCACAGACCCTGGAATCTGGATAGAGGACTTCATCCTCCACATCCATATGGCTCGTGGAGACGATCTCCATGCCATTAAATACTTGCCCCTCAAGCTTAAAGGGCCAGCTAGGCACTGGCTGAAAAGCCTCCCCGAAAACTCAATCGGAAGTTGGGAGGAGCTCGAGGACGCTTTCCGGGCCAATTTTCAAGGGACTTATGTCCAACCTCCGGATGTAGACGATTTAAGTCATATAATCCAACAGTCCGGAGAGTCCGCTCGAAAGCTTTGGAACAGGTTTCTCACTAAGAAGAACCAAATTGTCGACTGTCCGGACGCCGAAGCCTTAGCAGCTTTCAAACACAGCGTCCAAGATGAATGGCTCGCCAGACACCTCGGTCAAGAAAAACTGAGAACAATGGCAGCCTTAACAAGCCTCATGACCCGCTTTTGTGCGGGTGAGGATAGCTGGTTGGCCCGTAGCAGCACCAGTGACCCAAGCACATCCGAAGTCAGGGATGGCAATGGTAAACCATGACGCAACAAAAACAAGTGTCAAAATAAAGAAGGTAGCCCATATAACATGGCGGTAAACGCCAGATTGAGGGGCTCTCGACCAGGTCAGTGGAAAAAGCCTTTCAAAGGCAGCTGAGAAGGACAGTCTGGCCTAAACAAAATTCTTGACAAACTCTGTCAGATTCACGGCACCCCAGACAAACCTGCAAATTATACTGACAGAGAATGTTGGGTCTTCAAGCAGGCCGGTAAGCTAAACGCCGAATACAAAGGGGAAGAGACACCAAGCGAAGATGAGGATGAACCTCGCCAGCAAAGCATCGGAGGATAGAAAAAGTTCCCACCAGAGGTCAAAATAGTAAATGTGATCCAGGTGACAAAGGGGAGAAGCAATCATGCACCCCGATGCACACGCGCCATAAAGCCCGTCACCCCTAGGCTCAACCCCTGGTTGGCCTGCCCGATCACTTTTGATTGTAGGGATCACAATACAAATATCGGGCGCGAAGGACTGATGGCCTTGGTGTTAGACCCAATAATAAACGGGTACCATTTCACAAGGGTCCTAATGGACGGTGGCAGTGATCTAAATCTGATATATCAGGACACAGTCCGCAAAATGGGGATAGACCCGACACAAATAAGACGCGGTAATACTACCTTCAAGGGAGTAATACCAGGCCAAAAGGCCCACTTCACGGGCTCTCTACTACTAGAGGTGGTATTTGGTTCTCCCGATAACTTCCTAAGTGAAATGTTAACTTTTCACATCGCTCCATTTCGAAGTGATTTTCAAGCACTACTCGGAAGGGCGGCTTTCACTCCTTTTAACGCAATATTGCATTATGCTTTTCTCAAGCTTAAGAGCCTGGTCCACGAGGCGTCATTACAATTAGCGGAAATACCAACCGTTCTTCATGTACGAAAGAGGACGTGACGGCTTTAACAGCCGCACACTAGACGGACTCACCAACCAGAAAAAATGGCAGGTCGTCACGACCACGGACACGGTTAGACGAGTCCGGCGTTCCATCATACATGCGTGAGATCGGTTTTCGAACCCTCATAACACGATACCAGGGGCTTCCCACGTGTAATCAGGGCCAGCCCAGCTCAACTAGGCTTCTCTAGAATTCTGATAATTCATTATTCTTTTCAGCATGACAACTTTCACCTAAGTTCTTTCTTTTTGCAGGTTACAATCGTGCTACACCCGTCCAGGACTCGGCACAACAGAGACACAGGCGCAGACGTGCAGCAGGGACCCGCCCAAAGGTTTCTTTTTAGATTAAGGCCCTGCGTAAACTTTTTTTACTGTCTCTTGTTGCTCACATCCTCCGGATACTCCACACAACCGAGAAGGATGTCGGCGTTATTGGCATGTGGCCACGCCAGGATTTTGCACGTACCCGGACACATGGGGTTTCTTATAAAGGGCATTGTTTAGCCCGGTATATGTTATAAATACCAAACACCTTAGGGAGTGTTCGGCGTCGCGAGTTTGGCCCTATATGCATCAGCTCCGAATCATGTCTTTGGTCAAATGTTGGGTTTGCCCGGCTCTCACGTTTTGGTACCTTACGTTCCGTTATATCGGCTAAGGTAGCACTGGGAGAACTACTACGATTGTGCCATGGTTCATCCGGACGAGCACCTCAGTAGAGAAAGCCGAAAACTGATTGTCATGATATAGCGAGAGACTGGTCAACCACTCGACGACTAATCAGAATCTCCGAGATTCCTCCGCATTAACGAAGGGCCGTGATACGTCTCCAATGTATCTATAATTTTTGATTGCTCCATGCTATGTTATATACTGTTTTGGGCAATATTGGGCTTTATTATCCACTTTTATATTATTTTTGGGACTAACCTATTAACCGCAGGCCCAGCCTAGATTTGTTGTTTTTTTTGCCTATTTCAGTGTTTCGAAGAAAAGGAATATCAAACAGAGTCGAAACGGAACGAAATCAACTGGAGAAGTTATTTTTGGAAGGAAAGCTACCGGATGGACTTGGACCCCACGTCAGGAGAGAAGGGAGGTGCCCACGAGGGTGGGGAACGCGCCCACCCCCCTAGGATGCGCCCCCTGCCTCGTGGGGCCCCCGAAGCTCCACCGACGTACTTCCTGCACCCATATATACCTACATGTCCTAAAACTTCCAGAACAGACAATAGATCGGGAGTTCCCCCGCCAGAAGCCTCCGTAGCCACCGAAAACCAATCTAGACCCGTTCCGGCACCCTGCCGGAGGGGGCAATCCCTCTCCGTTGGCCATCTTCATCATCCCGGTGCTCTCCATGACGAGGAGGGAGTAGTTCTCCGTCGGGGCTGAGGGTATGTACCAGGAGCTATGTGTGATCTCTCTCTCTCTCTCTCTCTCTCTCTCTCTCTCTCTCTCGTGTTCTTGAGGTGGTACGATCTTGATGTATCGCGAGCTTTGCTATTATAGTTGGATCCTATGATGTTTTCTCCCGCCTCTACTCTCTTGTAATGGATTGAGTTTCCCCTTTGAAGTTATCTTATCGGATTGAGTCTTTAAAGATTTGAGAACACTTGATGTATGTCTTGCCGTGCATATCTGTGGTGACAATGGGATACCACGTGATTCACTTGATGTATGTTTTGGTGATCAACTTGCGGGTTCCGCCCATGAACCTATGCATAGGGGTTGGCACACGTTTTCGTCGTGATTCTTCGGTAGGAACTTTGGGGCACTCTTTGAGGTTCTATGTGTTGGTTGAATAGATGAATCTGAGATTGTGTGATGCATATCGTATAATCATACCCACGGATACTTGAGGTGACATTGGAGTATCTATGTGACATTAGGGTTTTGGTTGCTTTGTGTCTTAAGGTGTTATTCTAGTACGAACTCTAGGGCTGTTTGTGACACTTATAGGAATAGCTCAACGGATTGATTGGAAAGAATAACTTTGAGGTGGTTTCGTACCCTACCATAATCTCTTCGTTTGTTCTCCGCTATTAGTGACTTTGGAGTGACTCTTTGTTGCATGTTGAGGGATAGTTATGCGATCCAATTATGTTAGTATTGTTGAGGGAACTTGCACTAGTGAAAGTATGAACCCTAGGCCTTTTTTTAACGCATTGCAATACCGTTTGTGCTCACTTTTATCATTAGTTACCTTGCTGTTTTTATATTTTCAGATTACAAAAACCATTATCTACTATCCATATTGCACTTGTATCACCATCTCTTCGCCGAACTAGTGCACCTATACAATTTACCATTGTATTGGGTGTGTTGGGGACACAAGAGACTCCTTGTTATTTGGTTGCAGGGTTGTTTGAGAGAGACCATCTTCATCCTACGCCTCCCATAGATTGATAAACCTTAGGTTATCCACTTGAGGGAAATTTGCTACTATCCTACAAACCTCTACACTTGGAGGCCCAACAACGTATACAAGAAGAAGGTTGTGTAGTAGACATCAACCTCTTTTCTGGCGCCGTTGCCGGGGAGGTGAGTGCTTGAAGGTATATCTTTAGACCTTGCAATCGAGTCTTTTAGTTTCTTTTTTATCACCAGTTTAGTTTATATAATAAAACTACAAAAAAATGGAATTAAGTTTGCCTTATACGCTTCATCTTTTTAATATCTTTCGTGAGTATGATGGAAAGGAAAATTGTGCCAAAGTGTTAGAAGAAGAATGCATTAAAATGTTTGGCACTAAATATTTGAATGATGAGCATGATTTCAATGTTGTTAGTATGAATTCCTTGAATATCCATGATGCTAATGATATGCAAAGCCAAAAGCTTGGGGAAGCTATGTTTGATGAAGATGATATTTTTTGTCCCCCAAGTTTTGATGAGCAAATTTATTATGATGAAAGCATGCCTCCTATCTATGATGATTATTGTGATGACATGTATGCTTTAAATAGTAATGATAACCATGAAACTTTTCATCTTGATCTTAATTTTCAATCACATGATAATTATTTTGTTGAGTTTGATCCCACTATTATTCATGAGAAGAATTTTGCTTGTGTGGAGAGTAATAAAATTTCTATTCTTGTAGATCATGAAAAGAATGCTTTATGTGATAACTATATTGTTGAATTCATTCATGATGCTACCGAAAATTATTATGAGGGAGGAATATATGCTTGTAGGAATTGCAATAATATCAAGTTTCCTCTCTATGTGCTTAAAGTTTTGAAGTTATGCTTGTTTTACCTCCCTATGCTAGTTGATTGTTGTTCCCACAAGTTGTTTGCTCACAAAATCCCTATGCATAGGAATTATGTTAGACTTAAATGTGCTAGTCATATTCTTCATGATGCTCTCTTTATGTTTCAATTCTTATCTTTTATGTGAGCATTATTGAAATCATCATGCCTAGCTAGGGGCATTAAACGATAGCGCTGGTTGGGAGGCAACCCAATTTTATTTTTATTCCTTGCTTTTTGCTCCTGTTTAGTAATAAATAATTCATCTAGCCTCGTTTTATATATAGTTTTATGCTTTTAATTAGTGTTTGTGCCAAGTAGAACCGTTGGGAAGACTTGGGGAAAGTCTTTGCGTCATGCTGTAAAAAACAGAAACTTTAGCGCTCATGAGAATTGCTGCCATTTTTATTTGGAGAGTGATATTTAGTTAATTCTTTTTTAATATGATTAATAGATAAATTCCTCAGGTCCATCAATTTATTTGAGAATTTTATGAGTTCCAGAAGTATATGTTTGATCCAGATTACTACATACTGTTCTGTTTTTGGCAGATTCTGTTTTTCATGTGTTGTTTACTTATTTTGATGAATCTATGGCTAGTAAAATAGTTTATAAACCATAGATAAGTTGGAATACAGTAGGTTTAACACCAATATAAATCAATAATGAGTTCATTACAGTACCTTGAAGTGGTGTTTTGTTTTCTTTCGCTAACGGAGCTCACGAGTTTTCTACTTTAAGTTTTGTGTTGTGAAGTTTTCAAGTTTTGGGTAAGGATTCGATGGAATATGGAATAAGGAGTGGGAAGAGACTAATCTTGGGGATGACCAAGGCACCCCAAGGAAATATTCAAGGATATCCAAGAGCTTAAGCTTGGAGATGCCCCGGAAGGCATCCCCTCTTTCGTCTTTGTTCATCGGTAACTTTACTTGGAGCTATATTTTTATTTACCACATGATATGTGTTTTGCTTGGAGCGTCAATTTATTTTGTTAGGATTTTCTTTCTGTTATTTAGAACAATGTTTTGCATCTTTTATTTCACTAAAAGTGGCATTGATAGCCTTTACTATGCCTATGTTACAAGTATACATGTTGCTGTTTGAAAATAGAACGTTTACCGCTGTTGCAATAATTCCCTAGAAAAGTCAGAATGTGATAAAATGTTGAAACGTTTTGCATATTAAGCTATGATAAATTTACTACAGTGGGAATTTTCTTTCATAATTTTTGGAGCTAGGGAAGTATGGATGTTGCAGCATTCTTTACAGACTATCCTGTTTAGGCAGATTGCTGTTATGTTTGCATTGTTTGCATATGTTTGCTTCTTTAATGATTCTATTTGAGGATAGGACTATTAAATATGCAGAGGCATTTAGTATGAAATGTTGAATAATAATTTTAGTGATTTGCTATAGTAGAGTATGATAAGGTTTTTGCAATGGTTTATACTAACTTATCTCACGAATCCTTGTTGAGTTTTGTGTGGATGAAGCTTTTGAGATTTAGGGAAGACCATGATATGAGAGGAATTAAGGAGACACAGAAGCTCAAGCTTGGGGATGCCCAAGGCATCCTAAGATAATATTTCAAGAAGTCTCAAGCATCTAAGCTTGGGGATGCCCCGGTTGGCATCCCACCTTTCTTCTTCAACAACTATCGGTTAGTTTCGGTTGATCCTAAGTTTTTGCTTCTTCACATGATGTTTGCCATTCTTAGAATGTCATTTTATTTTGGTTTGCATGCTGTTTGAATAAAGTATAAAGATCTGAAATTATTAAATGTTAGAGAGTCTTCACATAATTGCATAATTATTCAACTACTCATTGATCTTCACTTATATCTTTCGGACTAGTTTGTTGTTTGCTCTAGTACTTCACTTATATCTTTTAGAGCATGGTGGTAGTTTTATTTTTAAGAAATAGGAGAACTCTCATGCTTCACTTAGATTATTTTGAGAGTCTTAATAGCATGGTAATTTGCTTCAAATATTAATATGCTAGGTATTCAAGATTAGTAAAACTTTCTTATGAGTGTGTTGAATACTAAGAGAAGTTTGATGCTTGACGATTGTTTTGAGATATGGAGGTAATAATATCAAAGTCGTGCTAGTTGAGTAGTTGTGAATTTTAGGAATGCTTGTGTTGAAGTTTGCAAGTCCCGTAGCATGCACGTATGGTAAACGTTGTGTAACAAATTTGAAACATGAGGTGTAATTTGATTGTCTTGCTTATGAGTGGCGGTCGGGGACGAGCAATGGTCTTTTCCTACCAATCTATCCCCCTAGGAGCATGCGCGTAGTGCCGAGGTTTTTGATGACTTGTAGATTTTGCAATAAGTATGTGAGTTCTTTATGACTAATGTTGAGTCCATGGATTATACGCACTCTCACCCTTCCATCATTGCTAGCCTCTTCGGTACCGTGCATTGCCCTTTCTCACATTGAGAGTTGGTGCAAACTTCGCCGGTGCATCCAAACCCCGTGAAATGATACGCTCTTTCACACATAAACCTCCTTATATCTTCCTCAAAACAGCCACCACACCTACCTATTATGGCATTTCCATAGCCATTCCGAGATATATTGCCATGCAACTTTCCATCATTCCGTTCATCATGACACATTCATCATTGTCATATTGCTTTGCATGATCATGTAGTTGACATAGTATTTGTGGCAAAGCCACCGTTCATAATTCTTTCATACATGTCACTCTTGGTTCATTGCATATCCCGGTACACTGCCGAAGGCATTCATATAGAGTCATCTTTGTTCTAGTATCGAGTTGTAATCATTGAGTTGTAAATAAATAGAAGTGTGATGATCATCATTTTCTAGAGCATTGTCCCAAGTGAGGAATAAAAAAAATAAAAAAGAGAAAGGCCATAAAAAAAGAGAAGGCCCAAAAAAATGAAAATGAGAGAAAAGGAGAGAAGGGACAATGCTACTATCCTTTTACCACACTTGTGCTTCAAAGTAGCACCATGATCTTCATAGTAGAGAGTCGCTTGTTTTTTCACTTTCATATACTAGTGGGAATTTTTCATTATAGAACTTGGCTTGTATATTCCAACAATGGGCCTCCTCAAGTGCCCTAGGTCTTCATGAGCAAGAAGTTGGATGCACACCCACTTAGTTTCTTTGGTTGAGCTTTCATACATTTATAGCTCTAGTGAATCCGTTGCATGGCAATCCCTACTCCTTGCATTAACATCAATCGGTGGGCATCTCCATAGCCCATTGATTAGCCTCGTTGATGTGAGACTTTCTCCTTTTTTTCTTCTCCACATAACCCCCCTCATTATATTCTATTCCACCCATAGTGCTATATCCATGGCTCGCGCTCATGTATTGCGTGAAAATTTATTTTTCGATAAAGGGCGATTTTATTATCTCAAATGTAGCATCAAGCGGATACAAAACATTATGAGTAACACCCGGCCTCTGCATAACTAGGATGCACACAGCCAAACACCAAAGTCTGACACTAGAAAAAGTAAGAAAACCGACAATACGGCAACAGTAGAGTCCTATGGACCGACACTTTGCCTATGTCGAACTCGGCGGTGGATCGATCCGGAGGTTATGCTGCCACCCATGTTGGGAAAAAACCTCCATAGCCGCCTGCTCCAACCGCGTACACACCGCCTTGAACAGCGGTTGGTGCTCCGCCTGTTGTAGCATAGACCACGTACGAAGTGAATGCGTACAACGGAAAATAACCTGCAGAGGAGAAGCATTTTTGTCATTAAAAATCAAATCATTTCTACATAGCCAAAGCGACCATAGTAAGGCATACGCCCCCACCCTTATTAGCGTTTTGAAACTATTTGAAATTCCGTCCAACCAATGACCAAATATATTGGCAATACTCGTTGGTGGATACAAATTTGATGCTATTTGGATGACTAACCATGTAGACCATGCAAACTTGCATTGGAAAAAGAGGTGTTTGATTGTCTCGTCATGAGCACAAAAGCAACACTTCTTACTTCCTGGCCAGTTGCGCTGTGCAAGGTTGTCTTTGGTTAGCACAACTCCCCTACGAAGATACCACATAAAGATTTTAACTTTTAGTGGAATCTTTAACTTCCAGATTTTCTTGTTATTATTCACTAGCACCTCGGAATGCATAAGCGCACGGTACATCAGGTCTACTGTGTAAGCCCCTGATGTTGTGAGTTTCCAGTGAAACACATCCCGACCTTGTGTCAGATTAATCGAATTCAGACGGGATAAAAGATTATGCCATGACAAAAGTTGGGCGCCAATCAAATCCCGCCTGAACGAAATATTCGGCGGGGATGAACTAAGCACTTGCGCAATAGTATTACTCTTACCGCGAGCAATGGCGTATAAGGCTGGGTATTAATCTCAGAGACTGGCATTTCCTAGCCATATGTCTTCCCAAAAACGAACCTCTGACCCATCCTTTATCGCGAAAGACCCAAAGCGAAAAAGATGTTTCTTTGTCACCATTAGGCCAGCCCAAAAGTGTGAGTCACCAGGTTTCCAATAAGCCTGAGACACCGCCTTTTGGCCTACATACTTGTTGCACAATATGGTTTGCCAAACACCATCCTCAGTAAGAAGTTTGAACAACCATTTACTAAGTAGGGCCTCATTCTTGACCTGCAGGTCATGAATTCCAAGGCCACCTTGGTCTTTCGGCCTACAAACCACGCTCCATTTTGCCAGTCTATATTTTTTCTTTTCACCGTCTCCCTGCCAAAAGAATCTGGATCTAAAATAGTCCAATCTTTGGAGGACCCCTTTTGGGAGTTGGGAGAAAGAAAGCATATAGAGAACCATATTTTGTGAGGACAGAGTTAATTAAAACCAACCATCCTCCAACTGAGAGCAACTTGCCTTTCCAACTGCTCAGTCATTTCCCTAGACGCTCCTCAACATGCCTCCACTCCGCAATGGTGAGACGCCGATAGTGAGCTGTTATTCCCAGATATTTAATTGGGAATTGACCATGTGCACAACCAAACAGGTCAGCGTAATCTGCAGCCGCCTCAACGGCTTCTCCAAAGTAGAATAGTCCACTTTTATGGAAGTTAATTTTGAGACCCAACATTTGATCAAATTCTCAAAGCAAGAGTTTCAGGTTTCGAGCCTTGTCCAGGTCATGTTCCATAAAAAGAATTGTGTCATCAGCATATTGCAGAATAGAGAGACCACCATCCACAAGGTGTGGCAGTACTCCTGCAATCTGGTCATCCTGCTTGGCGCGCTCAATTAGAATAGCCAACATGTCAACAACAATGTTAAATAACATTGGGGACATGGGGTCACCCTGCCGTAGTCCTTTTTTGTCTGAAAGTAATGGCCTAAATCATCATTGACTTTGATGGCCACACTACCTCCAGTTACAAAATTTTGGATCCATTGGCGCCATTTATCAGAGAAACCTTTCATTCTTAGGGCCTGTTGGAGGAAAGACCATTTGACCTTGTCATAGGCCTTTTCAAAGTCGATTTTAAATACTACTCCACTCATGTTTTTCCGGTGCATCTCATGAATGGTCTCATGCAAAATTACTATGCCATCGAGTATATTCCTTCCTTGCATGAACGCCGTTTGAGATGGCCGGACAACATGGTCAACTACCAAGTTTAACCTATTCGTAGCCACTTTGGTAAAGATCTTCAAGCTAACATTAAGGAGGCATATGGGTCTGAACTGCTGGATCCGTTCGGCCTCCTTAATCTTTGTCAACAAGACAATCTCGCCAAAGTAAAGTCTAAATAGGTATAGTCGGTCGGCATGAAGACAATTAAACAACTCCAAAAGGTCAGTCTTGATGATATCCCAGAAATTCTGATAGAATTCTGCAGGGAAACCATCTGGGCCTGGAGCTTTGCTATGTTCCATTTGGAACACCGCCGCTCTCACCTCCTCTTCTGAGAATGGTGCCGTTAGGATATCATTTTATTCTGCCGTGACTTGTGGAATATCATCTGTTCGGGTCTCATCAAGGGTGAAGTTCCCCTCAGCTGGCGCGCCGAAAAAAGATTTATAGTATTTGGTGATATACTTTTTGAGCTCCTCCTGACCTTCGATCAGCCCCTCATCTTGTTGGAGACTGTAAATACATTTCTTCCTATGTCGCCCATTGGCGATCAATTAGAAGTATCTTGTATTACTATCACCCATCAATATTAGATCAGCTTTGGATCTCTGGTAGTATTTGATCTCCTCTTCTCGCAAAAGACGGGCGACCTTTCTCATTAGATTGATTTTTTAATTCAATCTCTTGTTGAGATAAGGTGCGTGTCTCTGCAATCTTGTCGAGGTCGTCAATAATGGTAGAGAGCCGTTGTTTTTCTTTTTTATATATCCCATTGGTGTGTTCCGCCCATCCAGTGAGGTGTTGCCTCATGGCCCTTATTTTAAAGTTCCATCTATGAATAGGTGTGCGACCAATGGCGGGCTTCTCCCAAACATTCTTGATTATGTCTACAAATCCATCCCGATGCAGCCATCCCAATTCAAATTTGAAAGGGCGACGGGCTGCTGGGTTCATAGAGTTAGAATCCAGAATGATGGGTGCATGATCCGATAATGCCTCGATACGCTCTAGGGCTCGCACGGTTACCATAGGAAATTTTAGTTCCCATTAGGTGTCCACGAGTACCCTATCGAGCTTCTCGTATGTCGGCACAGATCGGTTATTAGCCCAGGTGAACTGCCGCCCCGACATACTGACCTCCCGAAGATCCAAACTGTCTATCACATCATTGAATAGGAAGGGCCAATGAGTGTCGAAGCGGTCATTATTTTTCTCTTGTTGGTACCTAAGGATATTAAACTCCCCTCCAATAATCACTGGATACGAGTTATCCTTAGCCAGGTTCATCAATTCACGAAGGAAAGCCGATTTGTGTTCATCTTGGGCAGCCCCATAGACTGCGACCAGGCTCCATGTAAGATTATCAGCTCTGTTTCGTAATTGAAATTTGATATGAAATTCACCTGTCGAAAAAGCCAACAAGTCCATGGTCGTGGTTTGTATCCCAAGAAGGATTCCTCCAGACCTTCCACGAGCTGGTAGACTATGCCATGTGTAGTCGAAACCACCTGATAGGTGCTCGAGGACATTTGGCCGGAAGTCACATTTACCAGCCTCGGAAATTGCCACAAAGTCCAACCCATGTTCATGTACACAATCAATGATGTGTTTATGTTTAGCCAAGTCTGAGAGACCTCTGCTATTCCAAAACATGCCTCTCATGTGGAAACTTGGGTCGATGTGGAACATTTCGCCTTCTTGGGTGGTTTTTGTTTCTTTTTCAAGGAATGCGATTCAGATTTCCGCGAAGACACCGTGAAGTCACAAAACATGGATCCAGGTCTTGCATTATCTAAACCAACCTCGGTAACCTCACCAACCAAGTGGGATATAAGCGAACCATCATATTTGGCATCCGTTTCATCTTCCTCCTTGGTTTCAGGGTTAGGTGGGGTGCTATTACACTTTGGAGAAACCTTTAAACAGTCAATCTCCATATGTTTAAGTGCCCCAACCGACATATTAATTTCATTGTCATTTCTCCCCATAGATATACCAACATTATTTAAGCTAGAGGAAATGCGGGTATTCAAAAATGAAAGAAAAGATTGAGGAGACGAGGTACCTGGTGAGGGGTCCAAATTCCTCAAGGCCTGTCGACGCATTGCCTTTACAAGTGAATGTTCATCGGTCGGAGAGGAACCATCCGCGGAGACGGCGTGACGGTAACTAGGTCGAAGGGGTGAAGCTGCCCTCCAGACATAGTACACATTGGTGTCTTATGTTGAGATGTTGGTGTTGATTGTTGCGAGCTCGGCGGCGTCTGAACTGTCCCAAAGGTCGGTGAAGAGGGATGCGCCGCAAGTCCCACTGAAACGACCGCAAGGGGTGTCGTGGCTGATCCACTCGGACGATCCGCAACTAGGCCAAGGGGGACCACGGTAACCGGAGCAGGAGCTGAATAAGTCTGGATGGACGGCGTCGTTGAACATTGCGCATGCACCGAAGCAGCCGCTGTAGCTTGCACGGGTGACGGCGCACCCGCACCCACGCTCGGCTGCACAAGCACCGAGGCAGGAGCAGCCGCATGCATAGCATGCAGTACCCCACCTCCCACGGCAGGGTGCACAGGTGAGGCGTGCACATGATTAGCAGGAGCCTCTGCATAAGACTGCTTGGGTGCACATGCAGCCACGGGCCCCGCATCAGCCCTATCCACGGCTTGCTGTCCGGGCGCCATAGGAGCCACTGCATGGCCAAGTGTAGGCATAGCTTCTGTCCTTTGCATGAGCGCAATAGAAGCTGTTGCATGGCCCGGTGCGGACATAGTTGAAGCCCTGTGCATGGACACAATATTTGCACAGTCAACTGACACCTGCACCTGAAGCGAAGAAGGCCTCAGATCATTATGCACCAAACTTCCTTTGGTTGGAACTGTAGCATTCTGAAAGCCCGCATGAGTAGTCTGCATGGGAACATTGGAACCTGTGTGAGCTCCAGACACTGCATTTTCACCAACGGACTGGACACTTTTTGTTCTCTTGTTCACATCCCTATCTGGCATATCTTCATCCCCGTTAGCACCGTCATTATGTCCATCATCATGGTTTTCCCAAATCTGCGGCATGAAGTCAACGTCGGGGACAAAATCATCCTCCAGTACAAACCGAAACGCATATCCATTAAGCTTGACGTAAACATCAGAGGAGACCGAGGCTTCATCCGACCCATGCTTTTTGCTGAAAATATCCAAGGAATGAACAACCACCTGGAAAGTTTATGAGTTTGAGATTACTAAAGTATGAAACAATTGCTTGGCTTGTTATCGGGGTTGTGCATGATGAGAGCATTCTTGTGTGATGAAAATGAAACATGACTAAACTATATGATTTTGTAGGGATGAACTTTCTTTGGCCATGTAATTTTGAGAAGACATAATTGCTTAGTTAGTATGCTTGAAGTATTATCATTTTCATGTCAATATGAACTTTTGTCTTGAATCTTTCGGATCTGAATATTCATACCACAGTTAAGAAGAATTGCATTGAAATTATGCCAACTAGCATTCCACATCAAAAATTCTTTCTTTTATCATTTACCTACTCGAGGACGAGCGGGAATTAAGCTTGGGGATGCTTGATACGTCTCCAACGTATCTATAATTTTTGATTGCTCCATGCTATGTTATCTACTATTTTGGGCAATATTGGGCTTTATTATACACTTTTATATTATTTTTGGGACTAACCTATTAACCAGAGGCCCAGCCCAGATTTGCCGTTTTTTTGCCTATTTCAGTGTTTCGAAGAAAAGGAATATCAAACGGGGTCGAAACGGAACGAAATCAACTGGAGAAGTTATTTTTGGAAGGAAAGCTACCGGATGGACTTGGACCCCACGTCAGGAGAGAAGGGAGGTGCCCACGAGGGTGGGGGCGCGCCCACCCCCTTAGGGTGCGCCCCCTGCCTCGTGGGCCCCCCGAAGCTCCACCGATGTACTTCCTACACCCATCTATACCTACGTATCCTAAAACTTCCAGAATAGACAATAGATCGGGAGTTCCGCCGCCAGAAGCCTCTGTAGCCACCGAAAACCAATGTAGACCCGTTCCGGCACCCTGCCGGAGGGGGCAATCCCTCTCCGGTGGCCATCTTCATCATCCCAGTGCTCTCCATGACGAGGAGGGAGTAGTTCTCCCTCGGGGCTGAAGGTATGTACCAGTAACTATGTGTTTGATCTCTCTCTCTCTCTCTCTCGTGTTCTTGAGGTGGTACGATCTTGATGTATCGCGAACTTTGCTATTATAGTTAGATACTCTGATGTTTTCTCCCGCCTCTACTCTCTTGTAATGGATTGAGTTTCCCCTTTGAAGTTATCTTATCGGATTGAGTCTTTAAAGATTTGAGAACACTTGATGTATGTCTTACCGTGCGTATCTGCGGTGACAATGGGATACCACGTGATTCACCTGATGTATGTTTTGGCGATCAACTTGCGGGTTCCACCCATGAACCTATGCATAGGGGTTGGCACACGTTTTCGTCGTGATTCTCCGGTAGGAACTTTGGGGCACTCTTTGAGGTTCTATGTGTTGGTTGAATAGATGAATCTGAGATTGTGTGATGCATATCGTATAATCATACCCACGGATACTTGAGGTGACATTGGAGTATCTATGTGACATTAGGGTTTTGGTTGATTTGTGTCTTAAGGTGTTATTCTAGTACGAACTCTAGGGCTGTTTGTGACACTTATAGGAATAGCCCAACGGATTGATTGGAAAGAATAACTTTGAGGTGGTTTCGTACCCTACCATAATCTCTTCGTTCGTTCTCCGCTATTAGTGACTTTGGAGTGACTCTTTGTTGCATGTTGAGGGATAGTTACGTGATCCAATTATGTTAGTATTGTTGAGGGAACTTGCACTAGCGAAAGTATGAACCCTAGGCCTTGTTTCAATGCATTGCAATACCGTTTACGCTCACTTTTATCAATAGTTACCTTGCTGTTTTTATGATTTCAGATTACAAATACCTTTATCTACTATCCATATTGCACTTCTATCACCATCTCTTCGCCGAACTAGTGCACCTATACAATTTACCATTGTATTGGGTGTGTTGGGGACACAAGAGACTCTTTGTTATTTGGTTGTAGGGTTGCTTGAGAGAGACCATCTTCATCCTATGCCTCCTACGGATTGATAAACCTTAGGTCATCCACTTGAGGGAAATTTTCTACTATCCTACAAACCTCTGCACTTGGAGGCCCAACAACGTCTACAAGAAGAAGGTTGTGTAGTAGACATCAGGCCGTTTCCCGGTCATGTACGTACGCGCACCGTATTCGGGTGAGTGCAGAAGTACCAGGGGCTATATAGTAGCCCCACAGTCAAACTCCTATGGCTAAGTGAAAGTGTTAAAGCAATATAGTCCGATTGCCTCGTTCGCTACGCTATCACCTCCTTAACAGACCAAGATGTTGGATCAAGTGTGGATATGCATCTTTTGCAAACACCTCCGCATTATATGCGTGGGGGCGGAAGCCGATGACTGCAAACTTTCAAGTTATATACATATATACATAAACGGCCGCACATGAGGCATCATAGTACTTTCGGGCAAAAGTATAAATACAACCTTGATTAATTTAGAGAAACATTGTTTGTACAATGGACTACATGTCACTAGAAAATAATATTCTTCGAGTACTGGGCCTCCATCAAACGAGCACCTTCAAGGACTTCTTCAAAGTAGTGCTCGACAGCAACTCGGCCTATAGCCAAACCCTGTGCCGCAACAGTGGTGGCGTCCATCTCCGCCCAGTATGTTTTGACACGGGCAAGGGCCATCCGTGCACCTTCTATGCACGTTGATCTCTTTACAGCATCGATGCGTGGCACAGCCTCAAGGAATTGTTGCACCAAGCTAAAGTAGCTACCCGTCCTTGGCCCTCCCGGCCACAGGTGATCCACAATGGACCTCATGGCAAGGACAAACAACCTATGGAGCTCGGCCCAACCGGTTAATCGCTCATTCAGCAGCAGCGGACGGACTAGAGCGTGAAACTGTGACCAGAACAGCTTTTCCACTTCGGGACCTTTCTGATCCTTGAAGTACTCGGCCGCGTCAGCAACACTTGCAGCCAAATCCATGTACGCATCGCCGAACTCCATAGCCGGTCCAGAGGAGCATATTTCGGATCTCCGAACTTAGTCCGCAACATGAAGGGCTTCCTAGACACGATATCTGCAGCCTGATTCAGCTCCTCCTTCGTTGCTTTAATTTTGGAGCGGGCTTCCTTGGCGGCCACCCGGGCCTTCTCCAGGTCCGTCGCCTTCACCCGGTCTTCTTCTTCTAGAAGCCAGTAACGGTCAGCAGCATCTTTTAACTCTACAGCCATCTTGGCTATTTTTTCCTTGCTCTCGCAATGCGCGGCCTGTTCGGCCCTTAACTCTTCGGCCGCCTTTAAAGCGGCCGCATTGCTACTCCTTGCTTGCTCCTTGGCTCGGGCAAGCTCCGCCCGAAGGGTATCTGTCGGTGTCAAAACCGGCGGATCTCGGGTAGGGGGTCCCGAACTGTGCGTCTAGGCCGGATGGTAACAGGAGGCAGGGGACACGAAGTTTTACCTAGGTTCAGGCCCTCTCGATGGAGGTAAAACCCTACGTCCTGCTTGATTAATATTTATGGTATGGGTATTACAAGAGTTGATCTACCACGAGATCAGAGAGGCTAAACCCTAGAAGCTAGCCTATGGTATGATTGTTGATGTGTATGTTGTCCTACGGACTAAAACCCTCTGGTTTATATAGACACCGGATAGGGTTAGGGTTACATAGAGTCGGTTACAATGGTAGGAGATCTGAACATCCGTATCACCAAGCTTGCCTTCCACGCCGAGGAAAGTCCCTTCCGGACATGGGACGGAGTCTTCAATCTTGTATCTTCATAGTCCAGGAGTCCGGCTTGAAGGTATAGTTCGGCTATCCGAACACCCCCTAATCCAGGACTCCCTCAGTAGCCCCTGAACCAGGCTTCAATGACGACGAGTCCGGCGTGCAAATTGTCTTCGGCATTGCAAGGCGGGTTCCTCCTCCAAATACTTCATAGAAGATCTTGAACACAAAGATAGTGTCTGGCTCTGCAAAATAAGTTTCCACATATTGCCATAGAGAGGATAATAATATTGACGCAAATCTAATCTACTAACGTATTTCATGGTGCGACACGCCACAGCCAAGCCTTTATCCATTTAATTATCCCACCTCAGCGCGTTGTGCGAGGCGGTTTCCTTGGCACGTCTTGTTGAAGCAGAGACCGTGCCCCCTCATTTCGGGATTCTCATCAATGCGGGCGTGGGTAACCCAACCGCGCCTTTGATTACGGCGCTTGGAGATAAGCAAGTTTTATCAGGCTGGTGGAGACACATAATCGCGTACGCCCATATAAGGGGATAAGGATCCACCTTTCACCCACGCCTTCTTCCTCCTCTACCTATCCATTCTTGCGCACTCGAGCTCCAGCGCCCAAGTCCGCACTACCACCTCGACCTTCTCCAGTCATGTCCGGAGCGGGAGGCAAGTGGATGGTCTCCTCCGTCACGGAGGGACACATAAAAAAGCTGAGGAAGGCCGGATATCTGGCCAGCGACATCGCGCACTGACTCCCCGAAAAGGGGCAGCTCATCCCCACTCCTAGGCCCCATGAGAGGGTGGTATTTCTCCCCCATTTCCTCTGCAGACTAGGCTTCCCTCTGCATCCATTTGTCAGGGGGCTCATGTTCTACTACGGCCTGGATTTCCATGATCTGGCCCCGAACTTCGTCCTCAACATGTCGGTGTTTATCATCGTGTGCGAGGCTTTCCTCCGCATCCGCCCCCATTTCGGCTTATGGCTAAAGACCTTCAACGTCAAGCCAAAGGTGGTGCATGGCAGCCAGGCGGAGTGCGGCGGCGCCATGGTTGGCAAGATGGCCAACGTCCTGTGGCTCGAGGGCTCCTTTGTGGAGACCCTGAAGGGTTGGCAGTCAGGGTGGTTCTACATCACCGAGCCGTGCGACCCCGAATGGGTCGCAGCCCCCGAGTTTCGGTCCGGACCCCCTACGCGGCTCACCTCCTGGAAGGAGACCGGCCTGTCGTGGGGTAAAAAAGGAGAGCTGACCGGACTCCAAACATGCATCCAAACCCTAGTGGACAAGAAGCTCAAGCTTGTCAATATAGTCCAGGTTATGCTCATCCGCCTGATCCTCCCGTGTCAACGACGGGCCTTCAACCTTTGGGAGTTCGACCCGGCGCAACATCAAACTCTTAACAGGCTCTTCGACATGACGTACAAAGATGCCTGGAGGATGCTTTTCAAGGGCGTCGAGGCTCCCGCATCCGCTGCCGAGGATCGCGGATTCAGTGCTCAGCACCGCGCTCTGGCGGTAAGCTGTTTTCATCTTTTTACAAGGTATTAGTTTTTCACAGTTTGACTCTATGTGGGATCTAAGCTCCCTTATCTTTGACATGATTGGGAGGTGACGTCCGGACAAATCAACTGTCCGGCTCCTTTGCCCGAAGGCCCGACGGACGCTTGCTTGGCGAAGCTGCTGGTTCCGGCGCCCTATGTGGTGCTGGAGAAGAAGGCCATGAAAAGGGCCACGGGGACTCGAAAGAGTGCCCGACACCAGGAGGTGTCGGACTCGTCACCCGACAGTCCCGAAGCGCCTTCCTCTTGTGAAGACGAGGAGGAAGAAGAAGAGACCTCTCCCCCTCCAGCGGGAGGAGAGAAGAAAAGGAAGGCCGCCCTCTCTAAGGAGGCCGGAGGGTCCAAGAAGGGGAAAACCCTTCCTCCGGACTGCTCCACCGACGTCGACAACGACGAAGAGGAGTGGCAACCCAGGGCCAAGCCCCTGGCGAAATCGTAAGTATCCGGATACCGGAGCGACTCATAGTATTTGTTTATTGCACAGCTTTCCCTTACGTCGAATGTGTTTATGCAGCCCACCTAAAGACCGGCTTGACACATCATCGAGCGGCTCACTGGATCCGTCGGAGGTAAACTCGCTTCCAACGGCTTCATCCACCCGCCCTGTGGATGACACCGAAGTGTTGTCCCAACAGGTTCCAAGCCGGGAGGAGGTGGTCCTGGAGGTGCCGCAATGCGACCTCCCGGACTCCAGGAGTAAAGGGGATGAAACTCCCCAGGGCTCCAAGTCCGGCTTAAGGCCGGACACAACTCCGGAATCTTCAAGGGTTCCAGAGTCCGGCGGGCGACCTCCTTCCAAGAGGAGCAAGCCTGCCGTGCCGGTGACCTCCGTCCAACTGGAGGCGCCGGACAATATGTTGGAGGCGCTCCAAGGTGCCTCCATCGATGAGGGGCACCGCACTATTATGAGTGTGGTGATCCAGAAGGTTCAGTCCGCCAAAAGCGGATTGACTGAAGCTTGTACAAGCCTTTTAACAGGCTTTGAGGTAAGTAAAGAATGTTCAAATAATGTTACCGCATAGACAGTAGCCCCTGATGCTCTATTGGGCGTTCGGGAAGAAAAGTCGAATAGAGGATCAAAGAATTCGTAGGAGTCTAACAAAAGGAGTCAATATGCGTATGCAGGCTTCTCTGCTAGCGTCCGCCGCACTGACTGCGGAAGTTGACGTGCTGAAGCAGAGTCTCGAGAAGTCCGAGCAAGAGCTCGGGCGTGCCAAGAAGCAGCTCGAGGAGAAGGAAGGTAAGAAATACCCTGTTTGAGTATGTATATAAAAAAGGTGCAATTGCAAAAAATGACAGGATTGACATGGCTATTGTAGGGCCACGTCTGAGGTGGCGACCCTTAAGCAAGCGCTGCTTGAGGCCGAGAAGAGTGCGGCTGTGGAGCGCACCGAGCGGGAGAGGTACGAGGCTGAGGTTGGCAAGGTGCGGCAAGAGCTCCAGGTTCTCATGAAGAAACATGAGAGTTTGGAGCTTGACTCGAACACGCGAGCGTCCGAGCTCGCGGCAGCTATAGAGAATGCCAAGTCTGCCAAGGCCGAGTCCCAGAGGACCCTCCAGGAGTTGGATGAGGTGAAGAAGATTGCGGCGGGTAAGGCATTCTTTATGCAAAGCAAACACATGAACGTGAGTTACCTGTTACTTACCCGAATCCGGAGCTCTCCAGGAGCGTTTGCAGATCTTCCCCGGAGTGTATCTGATGCCGCCACATTCTATCGAGCCGAGGAGGGCAGCTCGACGGAGAAGGTGTTCTGGTCGCAGTACGCTGAGGCCGGACACCCCGTGCCCCTAAGCGACCAGCTGAAGCAACTGGTCGAGCTCCACAAGGCGGCCGAACAGGCCATGAAGGGCCTCCTAGTTCAGCTATGGCCTGGAGAGGCCCTTCCTGGGAGCTATTTCGGGCTCGTGCGGCGGCTGGTGGAGGCCTGTCCGAGGCTTGAAGACATCAAGCGCTCCGTCTTCATCGAAGGTGCCCGTAGGGCCCTTGCCCGTGCTAAGGTGCACTGGGGCAAGCTGGATACGGAGAAGCTTGTGAAGGACGGGCCACCGCCGGGGAAAGAGCATCGCAAGCCCGAGAATTATTATAAGGATGTTCTGAAGGGTGCCCGCCTTGTTGCGGATGAATGTACCAAGGATGTATTTTTTGAATATGCGCTAAGCAATGCTGCTTGAATTTAAAATATTACCTTATGTGCGGCTGTTTATCAATACTGAGAGATGGCGAGTCGTCGGCTTCTGCCCCCTTGCCGCTAGTGCTGGGGTGTTCGGGGATAAAGCTGGGCGCTCTTTTTCCCATATTTGGGTCCTTCGAGGGAGGCGCTCAGCCCAACGAACGAGGCAATCAGACTATAATGCGTGAACACTCTCACTTAGCCATAGAATTCTATAGTTTTAAATTTCGGCGAAGCCCCTAGTATTCAGAAGACCGAGTTCGGGGCGCTATCCACGCCTTGGCCGGATAGAGCCGACTCCTTGCCCTAAGCGGCATAAGTCTTTAAGGACTCGAAAAGACCTCTCGAACAGCGACCAGCTCTCGCCTCATCATGACGGTCAGTTTTAGCTTTCTCCACTGAGGTGCTCGGCCCAGCTCAACTGGGGCACAATCGCAGTGGTTCTCCTAGTGCTACCTTAGCCGATATAGCGGAACGTAAGGCACCAAAACATAGGAGCTGGGCAAACCCAACTATTGACCCAAGACATGATTCAGAGCCGATGCATATAATGCTATAAGTTTGGGGTGCCGCACTTGTGAAAGTGTTCGGACTTCTTACACCATGTTGAGGGGTACTGAAGCCCTGGCGTATTTTGGCCGTACCAAGGTGTACGGGTGCAACATGTCATTAAGGAAAAAAAGGTAATGCAAAAAATAGACAAAAGCTATGCATTGTTCATTAAAATGGTTGCGATCAAAGCAGAACGATACAAGTAATGTGATAAACGAAAAGTTGGACTATTTAACATGTCTGCTCCAGGGGCAAGCTGCGGAATAGTATGCGAAACAGGTATACTGCTCGTGATAGAGATCACCTGTGATTTCTGTAATGCGGCATGGCTTGTCTGCTTCCTGGTTCTTGCATCGTTTGTGCGGTAGTTGAACTGCCGAACAGGCCATCCGGAGAGTAGAGTCCTGAAAGTAAGAGAAAAGTAAAAAATCGGCAGCCCCTGGTGCGGTTTAAGCCGTGTTTTGGGCGTGCCGTGATGGTGCCCCTCCCCCTATGCCCAGGGTATCTCCAGAGCGTAGTTATGGACGCGAAGTACTGGCGTTGCCTTTTTGCGAGGGTTGGGGTCGGGGCCGAATTGCTACGCCTTCTCGGAACGTGCCAGGCGGTCTTGTTGTCGGTTACTCCGGGCGCGCTTGACGGTGTCCGGTCGTTGAATGGCCGGACTGGAGAACTGCTTGGAAAGGCTGCTTTGTACTTCCGCTGCGAGGGCCGCCGTGTGCTCCTCCGTATGGAGGGAGCGTTCGGTGTTTCCATTGACCGTAATTACTCCTCTAGGGCCTGGCATCTTGAGCTTAAGGTATGCGTAGTGCGGGACCGCATTGAACTTGGCAAATGCGGTTCGCCCGAGCAGTGCATGATAACCACTGCGGAACGGGACTATGTCGAAGATTAACTCCTCGCTTCGGAAATTATCCGGAGATCCGAAGACCACTTCAAGTGTGACTGAGCCTGTGCAGCTGGCCTCTACACCTGGTATTACGCCTTTAAAGGTCGTTTTGGTGGGCTTAATCCTCGAGGGATATATGCCCATTTTCCGCACTATATCCTGGTAAAGCAGGTTCAGGCTACTGCCGCCGTCGATAAGGACTCTAGTGAGATGAAATCCGTCAATAATTGGGTCGAGAACCAATGCGGCGAATCCGCCATGATGGATGCTAGTGGGATGGTCTCTTCGATCAAAGGTGATCGGGCAGGAGGACCATGGGTTGAACTTTGGGGCGACTGGCTCTACCGTGTACACGTCCCTTAATGCGCGCTCCCGCTCCCTCTTGGGGACGTGGGTGGCGTATATCATGTTCACCGTCCGCACTTGTGGGGGAAAACCCTTCTGTCCATTGTTGTTCGGCGGCTGGGGCTCCTCATCGTCATCGCGATGCAACCCCTTGTCTTCATTGTCGCCACTTAATCTGCTTGCCTGCTTGAACACCCAACAGTCCCTGTTCGTGTGATTGGCCGGCTTTTCGGGGGTGCCATGTATTTGGCACAAGCGATCGAGTATTCGGTCCAAGATGGACGGGCCCCTAGGATTCCTTTTGAATGACTTTTTCCGTTGACCGGATTTAGAGCCTCTGAATCCGGCATTAACTGCCGTATCCTTAGCATTGTCGCCGTTGATGCGGCGCTTCTGCTGGCTGCGACGCGACCTGCCACTAATGTCCCTGGTGTCCGAACGACCAGGGTTCTTGGTCATGTTGTTGCTACGAGCAAGCCAGCTGTCTTCTCCCGCGCAAAAGCGGGTCATGAGTGCCGTGAGTGCTGCCATAGATTTCGGCTTCTCCTGTCCTAGGTGTCGGGCAAGCCACTCGTCGCGGATATTATGCTTGAAGGCTGCTAAGGCCTCTGCGTCCGGACAGTCGAGTATTTGATTTTTCTTTGTTAGGAACCATGTCCAGAATTGCCTGGCCGATTCGTCTGGCTGCTGAGTTATGTGGCTTAGGTCGTCAGCGTCTGGGGGTCGCACATAAGTGCCCTGGAAATTGTCGAGGAATGCGGCTTCCAGGTCCTCCCAACAGCTGATTGACCCTGTTGGCAGGCTGTTAAGCCACTGCCGGGCTGGTCCTTTAAGCTTGAGTGGGAGGTATTTGATGGCGTGGAAATCATCGTTGCGGGCCATGTGGATATGAAGGAGATAATCCTCGATCCATACCGCGGGGGTCTGTTCATCCATCATATGATTCGATGTTTACAGGTTTGAAACCCTCGGGGATTTGATGATCCATTATTTCGTCTGTGAAGCACAATGGGTGTGCGGCGGCTCTGTATTGGGCGATATCATGACATACCTCCAATGAGTTTTGTCTACTGTGTTTGGCCCTGCCAAATTTGTGGCCGGCGTGACGGTTGTCGTCTCGATCCGTGGGGTGCCTACGCGATCCGTAGATTGATCTTGTTTGTCTTGTCTTGTCCTCCAACATGTCTCGTAAGTCCGGCGCGTATTCCCGTGCCTTGGTATGGCGTGCGGCTTGGGTGGAGGGCCATGAGGCCTCTCTGTCGCGGCCACGAGGTGGCCTGTCGGCCATGTCGAGTGCTTCCTCCTCTAATCGGGGTAGTAACCTGCGCTTCGGGTAGCACTTGGAGGGGCGTTCGGGTTTATGCTCTTCGGCCGCAAGGACTTCAGTCCATCTATCGACTAGCCGATCTTGATCAGCTTTAAGCTGTTGCTGTTTTTTCTTGAGGCTTCTTGCCGTGGCCATAATCCTGGATGGAAATGCTCTTGTTCGACGGGATCCTCTGGAACGGCGAATTCATTGTTGTCGAGGCTTGCCTCGTCTTCGGAGGGAGGCATACAATTATCGTCCTCGACCTCTCTGTCGGCCGCTCTTTCATGAGGGCTGGTTTCTCCATCCTCCTGTGCTAAATCTTGCTCGGGGGATGTTCCTCGGCGCTTTCCGGGGTATTATTATCTCCCGTGCTGGAATCGCCGTTTTTGTGTTGGCGGGATTTTGAGCGGCGCCGCTAACGCTGGCGCTTTTGTTGTTTCTTGGAGGGGTCATCCTCCGCTGTTCCATCGCCCTCTCCCTCTTTTGGGGTGTCCACCATGTATATGTCATATGACGAGGTGGCTTTCCAGGGCCTAGTAGGTGCTGGTTCTTCATCATCTCCTTCATCGGCGTCCATACCGTCGATGTCTTCGGAGTCAAAGTTGAGCATGTCGGTTAAGTTGTCAATAGTGGCTACAAAGTGGGTGGTGGGTGGGCTTTGAATTTCTTCATCGTCCGAATCCCAACCTTGCTGACCGTAGTCCGGCCAGGGATCTCCTGATAAAGAGAGAGACTTCAGTGACTTCAGGATATCGCCGAAAGGCGAGTGCTGAAAGACGTCCGCGGTCGTGAACTCCATGATCGGCGTCCAATTGGATTCGCTCGACAGGGGCGCGGAGAGTTCGGAGTCCAGAGAAGAATCCGGCTCCATGGAGTCACGAGTCTTGCAGGGTATGGGGCTGGTGTTCAGCTCAACCGCCGTTGGGATCTCAGCCCCCGAGGCAGCGTCCAACCGCCTGTCCTCGATCGGCGCGGCCGGCTCCGAACTAGGGGTCAGAGCCGACGCGGGTGCAGCCTCCAGGGCACTGCTCGGCGGCAGAGCTAGATCATGCTCGTCGTGACAGTGCGACGCGCTGGGAAGTGGTTCGAATCTGTCGAAGATCAAGTCCCCGCGGATGTCTGCCGTGTAGTTTAAACTTTTGAATCTGACCTGACGGCCAGGGGCGTAGCTTTCGATCTGCTCTAGATGGCCAAGTGAATCGGCCCGCAGTGCGAAGCCGCCAAAGTCAAAGATCTGTCCGGGGAGAAAGGTCTCACCCTGGACTGCATCGCCATTGATGATCGTAGGAGCCATCGGGCCTGACGGCGACGGCATAGAGGAACTCTCAATGAAAGCACCAATGTCGGTGTCAAAACCGGCGGATCTCGGGTAGGGGGTCCCGAACTGTGCGTCTAGGCCAGATGGTAACAGGAGGTAGGGGACACGAAGTTTTACCCAGGTTCGGGCCCTCTCGATGGAGGTAAAACCCTACGTCCTGCTTGATTAATATTGATGGTATGGGTATTACAAGAGTTGATCTACCACGAGATCAGAGAGGCTAAACCCTAGAAGCTAGCCTATGGTATGATTGTTGATGTGTATGTTGTCCTACGGACTAAAACCCTCCGGTTTATATAGACACCGGATAGGGTTAGGGTTACATAGAGTCGGTTACAATGGTAGGAGATCTGAACATCCGTATCGCCAAGCTTGCCTTCCACGCCAAGGAAAGTCCCTTCCGGACACGGGACAGAGTCTTCAATCTTGTATCTTCATACTCCAGGAGTCCGGCTTGAAGGTATAGTTCGGCTATCCGAACACCCCCTAATCCAGGACTCCCTCGGTCTCCACGGTGGCAGCTCCATCTGCAGTCACAACATATTAACGATACTGGGATAATGTTGCTCTTATTACGTGACGATCACCAAAAAAATCACTCACCCTGTGCCTCATCAAGCCGCTTGTTGACAAGCACGAGGTCGGCATCTGCCACATCCAGTTGCCGCTTTAGTTCAGCAAAACCATCAGTCCGGCTAACCACCGGAGCTTCAACCACCTGCACATAAAGGCGATCTGGTTATTACCTGGCACTATGATCCTCTGTTTGCCGCCGTTCCCGATGACAACCAGAGTCTCAGGGCCTACTATCTGCATGGGCATACCTAACATATGCGGTACTGTTAAAGGCATACATTGTTTCACGTACCTCGAAGCCTTTCAGCAGACTCATAAAAGCTTCGTGCAAACCGCTTTCAGCAGATGAAATCATTTCAATCACCGTACCCATTAGCGTATGATGCGCTTCCGAGACGACAGCTTGCCCCAAAAGATCCTTCAGCGCGTCCGACCGCACACTTTACGGACCCTTGTTGTCGCTCCCCTCGGGAGCCGGATACTGGGGATGCCGAGTAGCCAAAGGGTTATTCTCTGGCCCTAGTGGATCTAGAGATACCCTTCGCGACGACACTTCAAGGTCGCCCGCTTCTTGAGTTGGGGAGTCCGGGGGAGGTGTTTCGCTCTCCATCATCTCTCGAAGAAGATCCCCCGAAGATGAACTCTGTCGAGAAGGGCTGCGATCCGGACTACAATTTATAAGCATCGATTATTGTCTCCGGAAGTAAGATAGGATATCTTCAGTATTAAGTACTTTTTGATTACTTACAGCTCGGTAGAGGGCTGATCCCCATGCGGACATTGTGTGGCCAGAATACCCTCTGAGGCAGGACCCTCTGGCGGAGACTTCTTCTCCCGTTTGGAAACCTTAGCTTCCGGATCTTCAGAGGTAGTCCTCTTCCTTCCCCGGGGAGAGAGAATGTTAGATTCTTCCCCTTGGTTATCCTCCCTCGCGGAGGCGCTCATTCCCTCGATTGGAATAGATAGTGATGGAGTCCCACTTTCGCCCTCCTTATTCCCCCCTTCATCTTCCTTTGAGGGCACTAGACAAGGTGCCGGCTCGAGCATCTTTTCCAGCACCGGATTGTCCAACTCCTCAGGAAGGAGAGCCGAACACCGGATCAGCTTCACCTTGGTTACCCAGTCTTGGTCAAAGAGCAATTCTTTAGAATGATGTCATGATAAATAAAAGGACAATGTGTTCGGCCATGGGATTACTTACTTGGGCAGTGGGGCGGTTGCAGCTTAGGCCCACGTCCTCCTGGTGTCCGGACACTCTATTTGGGGTCCGAAGAACGATTTGTACATCTCCTCGTGCGTCATGTCGAGGAAATGCTGAATAGCGCGTGGTCCTTCCGGGCTGAATTCCCACATACGGAGGGGTCGGCGTTTGCAAGGGTGGACTCGACGAACCAGCATAACTTGCATTACCATAAACAGACTGAAATCTCCCTCGAAGAGATCTCGGATACGGCTCTGCAGTATTGGCACATCCTTGGCTGGACCCCAGCTCAGCCCCCTGCTGATCCATGACATCAGTTGTGGTGGGGGGCCCGAGCAAAAGGCGGGGGCAGCTACCCATTTGGCACTTCGGGGAGCTGTGATGTAGAACCACTCCCGCTGCCACAATCCGGACACCTCTGGAAAGGAACCCTTTGGCCATGGAGCGTCAGCAGTTTTGCTTATTAAAGCACCTCCACACGCTGCATACTGCCCCTTGACCATCTTCGGCTTTACATCGAAGGTCTTGAGCCACAGGACGAAGTGAGGGGTAATGCGGAGGAAGGCCTCACATACAACGATAAATGACGAGATGTGAAGAAGGGAATCCGGGGCCAGATCGTGAAAATCTAGCCCGTAATAGAACATAAGACCCCTAACAAAGGGATCCAAAGCGAGGCCAAGTCCTCAGAGGAAGTGGGAGACGAACATGACGCTCTCGTTGGGTTCGGGAGTAGGGACGACCTGCCCTCGGGCAGGCAGCCTATGCGAAATTTCGGCGGTCAGATATCTGGCCTCCCTCAACTTCTTGATGTCCTCCTCTGTGATGGAGGAAGGCATCCACCGGCCTTGAAGGCTGGATCTGGACATGATTGAAGGTCTGAAGCGCCTGACCTGAGCTTTGGGTGTTAGAACTCGAGGCGGGGGAAGGATTCGATTGAGCGCGGGAGGGGAGAAGAAAAAGCCATGTCCCATTATAAAGAGGGTGAATATCAGGCGTCCCCCAAGTGGTCGTTCGAGACTTACCTAAGATCTAGGAGTCATACCAACAGGCACGGTTGGGTTACCCACGTTTGTATTGATGAGAATCCCGTGATAAGGGGAACACGATCTCTGCTTTGATAAGACGTGTCAGGAAACTGCCTCGTGTTATGTGCGGGGCTGGTTAAAGAAAAACGGTTCAAATAATGACCGGGCCATGGCGTGATGTCATGCTGTCAAAACATGTCAGCAGATTAGATTTGTGGAAATATTATTCTCTCTACGGTGGTGTCTGGAACTTATTTTGCAGGGTCGGACACTATCCTTGTATTCAAACTCTTCCGTGGTGTATTCGGAGGAGGAACCCGCCTTGCAATGCCGAAGACAACACTGCGTGCCGGACTCGTCGTCATTGAAGCCTGGTTTAGGGGCTACTGAGGGAGTCCTGGATTAGGGGGTCTCTGGACAGCCGGACTATATCCTTTGGCCGGACTGTTGGACCATGAAGATACAAGATTGAAGACTTCATCTCGTGTCCGGATGGGACTTTACTTGGCGTGGAAGGCAAGCTAGGCAATACGGATATGTATATCTCCTCCTTTGTAACCGACCTTGTGTAACCCTAGCCCCCTTCGGTGTCTATATAAGCCGGAGGGTTTTAGTCCGTAGGACAACAGACAATCATACCATAGGCTAACTTCTAGGGTTTAGCCTCTCTGATCTCGTGGTAGATCTACTCTTGTAGTACTCATATCATCAAGAACAATCAAGCAGGACGTAGGGTTTTACCTCTATCAAGAGGGCCCGAGCCTGGGTAAAACATCGTGTCCCCTGCCTCCTGTTACCATCCGCCTTAGACGCACAGTTCGGGACCCCCTACCCGAGATCCGCCGGTTTTGACACCAACAGTCATCTTTATTTTAAACCCCCGGGCCAGTGCTCCTCTGAGTGTTGGTCCAAACTAGAGCACCGTGTGGGACCGTCCCTTGGCAACTTGGGTTATGTTGGTACCTATACGCTTAGCTTATCCGATGTGCCCTAAGAACGACATATGTGCAGCTCCTATCGGGATTTGTCGGCATAGTCGGGTGGTCTTGCTGGCCTTGTTTTACCATTGTCGAAATGTCTTGTAACCGGGGTTCCGAGTCTGATCGGATCATCCTGGGAGAAGGAATATCCTTTGTTGACCGTGAGAGCTTGTGATGGGCTAAGTTGGGACACCCCTGCAGGGTTTTGAACTTTCGAAAGCCATGCCCGCGGTTATGGGCAGATGGGAATTTGTTAATGTCCGGTTGTAGAGAACTTGAAACTTAACTTAATTAAAATGAATCAACCGCGTGTGTAGCCATGATGGTCTCTTTTCGGCGGAGAACGGGAAGAGAACACGGTCTCCTGTTATGCTTGAACGTAAGTAGCTTCTGGATCACTTCTTGATCACTTTTATCTTCTCGATCGTGCTTTACTTCTCTTCTCGCTCTCTTTTGCGTAAGTTAGCCACCATATATGCTAGTGCTTGCTGCAGCTCCACCTCACTACCCTTTTCCCCCCTTAAGCTTAAATACTCTTTATCTCGCGGGTGTGAGATTGATGAGTCCCCGTGACTCACAGATACTTCCAAACAAATGCAGGTGCCGATGATGCCAGTGCAGGGGACGCTACCGAACTCAAGTGGGAGTTCGATGAGGATTCGGGCCGTTACTATGTTTCGTTTCCGGATGATCATTAGAGGAGCATAGTTGGGGTGATCGGGGATCTAGCAATTGGGGTTGTCTTTCGTTATTTTGGTTCCGTAGTCAGACCTTGATTGTATTCCAGATGATGTATGACATATTATTGTATTGTGTGAAGTGGCAATTGTAAGCCGACTCTTTATCCCTTTCTTATTCAGTACATGGGATGTGTAAAGATTACTCCTCTTGCGACATGCCTACCATGCGGCTATGCCTCTAAGTCGTGCCCCGACACGTGGGAGATATAGCCGCATCGTGGGTGTTACAGTGTCCGTCCGTGAGAAATCTCCTACGGTAAAACTTAAGCCTCATAGACAATAGTAACCTCACATTCAACAGGAATAATGTGACAGAGCTTCTATTTGCCTGGTTGGATGTATATCCTTCCATCGTTATTGTCCTGAAATGAATGTCATGAGAATTGAGAAAATCTTGGTGCTTATTACGCCACCAATTGGTTATACGTTTTTCTCCATGTGGTTGCAGTACCTAAGTAGACATGAAGATTTGAAAACAGTTAAGGTCTGAAAAATGAGTATGTCGAAAGAGCAACAGTTGAACGATTAATTCTAGTACAATATATACGGTCTTTCAATGTGCATGAAATCACCACCTTTATATATAAATTCTCTAGATCGTCTGGTAGATGGCACCGCGCGAAGGTGGCGGTGTGGAGACAGGAGGAAAATCGCGAGATGGACAATGGTGGTGTGGGCACAAATTCTTGGTGTGTTCATGGTATGGAACTTTTGTGGTAATGGTAGAACTCAAATTGCTGGAATTTTCCAAATTCAGTGGATGTCAGCCAAGCGTCCACCGCGCCGGGTATGGATAGCAGGTAGCGTGTTGGGATGTAGAGGCGTTGAACGAGGCCCTGCTGGTGAGAGGAGACGATGGCTCTAAGGAGATCAAATTCAGGAAGGACAGATATCTGACGATAGTCGAGATTGAGGAGCGATGTGCGCCATAGAGGGTGCCACCGAGTTGAGAGGACTTGTGTGCGGCAGCAATCCTTGGTGGGGAGAAGCGAGATGATTTCCTCAAGGATGACGTCTGGGAGATCGCTGATGTGGTCCACTGGAGACTAGGGGCTCACCGCTTCTCCCCGCGCTGCCAGGTGCGGGATCTACAACCGGCTTCATTGAGGGCATCCTGGATTATGGGGTCCTCAGATGTCCAGGTTGTGTAGCATGGGCCTAACTGATGGGCCATGAACATACAAGATAGAAGGCCTTCCCCCGTGTCTGGGTGGGACTCTCCTTTGCGTGGATAGCAAGCTTGACGTTCAGATATGTAGTTTCCTTTCTCTGTAAACCGACTCTATAGAACCCAAGGCCCCTCCGGTGTCTATATAAAGTGGAGGGTTTAGTCCGTAGAGGCCAAGAAAAATCACATATGCTAGACAACTAGGGTTTAGCCATTACGATCTCGAGGTAGATCAACTCTTGTAAGCCCTTGCTACCTCTTGAGCTTGCGTTGGTTTTTCCCTTGAAGACCAAAGGGTGATGCAGCAAAGTAGCATAAGTATTTCCCTTAGTTTTGAGAACCAAGGTATCAATCCAGTAGGAGGTAATACGCAAGTCTCTAGTACCTGCACAAACAAACAAGAACCTCGCAACCAATGTGATAAAGGGGTTGTCAATCCATTCACGAACACTTACGAAAGTGAGATCTGATAGAGATAATAAGATAAATATTTTTGGTATTTTTATTTTATAGATTGGGAAGTAAAAAACTATGGAAATAGCAAATAGATAGGAAAATAATACGATGGAAGATACACCCGGGGGCCATAGGTTTCACCAGTGGCTTCTCTCAAGATAGGGATAATCTACGGTGGGTGAACGAATTACTCTCGAGCAATTGATAGAAAAGCGAATAATTATGAGAATGTCTAGGCATGATCATGTATATAGGCATCATGTCCGTGACAAGTAGACCGAAACGATTCTGCATCTACTACTATTACTCCACACATCGACCGCTGCTACCTCTTGAGCACTGCGTTGGATTTCCTTGAAGAGGAAAGGATGATGCAGCAGAGTAACGTAAGTATTTCCCTCAGTTTTTGAGAACCAAGGTATCAATCCAGTAGGAGGCTACACGCAAGTCCCTCGTACCTGCACAAAGCAAATAACTCCTCGCAACCAATGCAATAAGGGGTTGTCAATCCCTTCACAATCACTTACGAGAGTGAGATCTAATAGATATGATAATATAATATTTTTGGTATTTTTGTGATAATGATGCAAAGTAAAATAAAAGCAAAGTAAAAAGCAAAGGAGATAACTAAATATTGGAAGATTAATATGATGAAGATAGACCCGGGGGATATAGGTTTCACTAGTGGCTTCTCTCAAGAGCATAAGTATTTTACAGTGGGTGAACGAATTACTGTTGAGCAATTGACAGAATTGAGCATAGTTATGAGAATATCTAGGTATGATCATGTATATAGGCATCACGTCCGAGACAAGTAGAGCGACTCCTGCCTGCATCTACTACTATTACTCCACTCATCGACCGCTATCTAGCATGCATCTAGAGTATTAAGTTCATGAAAACAGAGTAACGCCTTAAGCAAGATGACATGATGTAGAGGGATAAATTCATGCAATATGATAAAAACACCATCTTGTTATCCTCGATGGCAACAATACAATACGTGCCTTGCTGCCCCTACTGTCACTGGGAAAGGACACCACAAGATTGAACCCAAACCTAAGCACTTCTCCCATTGCAAGAAAGATCAATCTAGTAGGCCAAACCAAACTGATAATTCGAAGAGACTTGAAAAGATAACCAATCATACATAAAAGAATTTAGAGAAGATTCAAATATTGTCCATAGATAATCTTGATCATAAATGCACAATTCATCGGTCTCAACAAACACACCGCAAAAAGAAGATTACATCGAATGGATCTCCACAAGAGAGGGGGAGAACATTGTATTGAGATCCAAAAAGAGAGAAGAAGCCATCTAGCTAATAACTATGGACCCGAAGGTCTGAGGTAAACTACTCACACTTCATCGGAGAGGCTATGGTGTTGATGTAGAAGCCCTCCGTGATCGATGCCCCCTTTAGCGGAGCTCCCACTACTAGGAAAAGGCCTACTAATGGCGCACCTAATTTGGCCATTAATGGCGCATTAGTGGTACGCCATTAGTAGCACGCCATTAGTATATTTTACTAATGGCGCACCACTGGTGCGCCATTAGTATCTGGTATACTAATGCCGCACCTCAGATGCGCCATTAGTATATACAATAGTGCGCCATTAGTATGCCTCCCAGGGGGCCATGTATACCCAGGTGCTTTGGCATACTAATGGCGCACGACAACAGGATGCGCCATTAGTAATTTCGGCATACTAATGGCACACTGTTTAATGATGCGCCATTAGTATCCTTTGGCATACTAATGGCGCACTATGATGTGATGCGCCATTAGTATGAATATTAGGTTTTTTTTAATTTTCTGTTTTTTGCACAGGTTACAAAATGTATAATTGGACAAAATATAGACAGCACACATCAACAACAGATTCATCGGATACAATAGAAGATTAGTCTCTGAATACAATTCATCATTTTAGTCTCCGAATACAATTCATCATATTAGTCTCCGAATTGAAAAGACCGAACAAAGATAGAACATTATATTACAAGTCTCGAGACCGCGAGTTTGTCTTGACATTACAAGTCGATATCGATCATCTAAACTACCATCACATAGAAGAGAGCTGCGGTCATCACGATGAGCATCATCACGATGAAACTCGTCTTCATCCGGTTCCTCCAACGCTCCCTCCCTTCTCCTGCTAGATAGCGGGCGTATCTAGATTCGACCTCGGCCCTAGTGGCGTACCCTTTGTAACTGTTACCGCTGAATCGGTGAACCTGTCTCCGACACTCCTCCCAGTCGTCGTAGACTCCGGGAACCTTACCCTTGTACACGACATACCACGGCATCGCTATGCAGTAGCCAAATGAAATGTTAGTACCAATTCACAGACAATACGTAAGCAATATATAAGTATGCAACAGAACGATCAGAAGAGAAAAGCAAGACATTAATAGCATCGATTACATCTAAGTTGAACGACTCTCAAAACGAAAGAGACATACTACAAGTTCATTAAAGTTTAATTACAACATGAGCCAATCGATGTTTCAGAACTAGACACAGCATCACTGCTTTCGACTCGACTCAAGGGACCGGAGCGTGGATGAAGCCGCCATCTATCGTGGGAGTCATGAAACAATGGGCGTTGTCAGCCTGCATTTGTAGGATTGTGTCGATGTCACTATTGGACGGTTGATTTCTGAGGTAGAACTGCCCGAGGTACGAAGGACATCTTGATGGATGATTTCCGCAAACTCCGACTGGATGCGAAAGAATTCTTGTCTAATGTCCGCGTCCTGGATTGCCGACACGCTCGCGGCCCAATCTTTGAGTCTACTCGGTAGCAGAAGTTGATGATGGTCCCATACGATCGCCCGCATGTGATGGATGGCGTGGTAGGCACCCTGCTGACCGCCAGGTGGCTGCTTGACGCAGCAGAACGTCGTATTGTGGGAGAACACGTGCTTGCCGTACTTACGAATAGGCCTGGTGAAGGTGCCTCCAGATTTGACGTAGCCGGGGAGAACATCATCAAGAACCTTCTTGACATTTGTGTAGTCTATGTTCGACTGACGGTCCGGGTCGAAATACGTGGCCATGGAATATTTGGGGCTTAGGAGGATGAGCGTGCAATGTGTGTCACTGCAGAAAACACGGAATGTTAAAAGAAAAATGATCGAAATCTAAGAATTCATATGTTACGGGGCGGTTGAGGGGAGGACTTACTCGGGAAAGTAAGGCACGAGGAAGTTATCCTTAACTTGGTTTGCCAGAATGACGCCTTCGAGGTAAGAACTCGCGACTTGCCGGTCCCCAGCGCTGCCCAAGATCTTGGCACGCATGTAGAAGGGGTCGACTATCACGATGTCCGGGGTCTTGTCGCGAATGATCCGCATCTCCATACTCAGCGAAAATAGCCGAACGAAGGTGTAGTGCAGCGGATGAAGGTTCAACATAGCGTGGATGTCATCAAACCGCAGGACGATCGTACCCCCGATGGAGTTATCCACAAAGCCCTTGCCCTCTGGCACCTTGGCCGCGAAAACCGTGTATGCCACATCCTTCTCTCCGAGACACCGCTTCTCCAAAGAAAGAACACTATCAAGCAGACTCCGCATAGCACCGGTTGCAGCATTGAGCATATTTCTCGGTAGCATCGGCCTACCCGCCACATGCACCCTCCTCGAGATATCCTCAGGTGAAGGTGGCCCGTCCTGAGCACGGATCGTACTCGGTGCCGGCTGGCCCGCACCCTTGTTAGTCTTTCTTTTGCGTGCCTTCTTCTTCTCCTGTAATGGGACCGAGTTCTGCTCACAGACCGCCTTCTTGAGTGTGTTGGGGCTGATCATATTTCGCACCTCGCCTATCTGAGGCTCGGTGAAGTCGGCAGCTGGAGGCGTCTCCTGAGAGCTGAACTGCAGACGACGCCTGTTGCAACTTGGCTTCTCCGCGGTACCAGCTAGATCACGCACGTCTTTTGTTGGGTTGGGTTCTTGAGGAGGCCCCATGAAGTCGCCACCGTACCCATGATCGGCAAAGTACTGATCGACATTGGCAAATGTATCGTCGTCGTCGTCGTTCTGATCCTGTGCCATATGCATGTTTGGATCCAGTGGCATAGGGATGTCCGGCACCGTTGCGGCAGTCTTGCCATGGGGCCGACTTGGCGCCGGCACGACTGGCGGTGTTGTCTTTGGGGTGGTGTGCCCCGCCCCCAAACGAATCTGGCTCTTCGGCCAAAGCAGGGGCCAGCTCAGGCAGGCGCTGAGGGTCATCACGTCATCATCGTCGGCCCCGACGGGTCGAATCGGAGGTAACAACTCATCGCAGCCTGGCAGCACCCGAACCAGTTGAACCCTAAACAAGTTGGGTGGCATCTGGGTACCGTGGAACAAGGGGTTGCCCAGTTGAACGATTTTGCCCTTGGCGACATCGACCAACTCGTTGTTCACGAAGTGCAGGAGAGTGCACGGAACGTCGGCGGCGCCCTGCGAAAACATGTAGGGCGTCAGGGATGCCCAGTCAAAGGCAAGGAGATGAAGTCCTCGGCCGAGAGAGGCTTAATTAGTTACCGTGATGATGGCGTCGAGCTCGGCTAATGTCGAGGCACTGCCAACGGCGGGCGTGCAGTTGACGGAGGGGCCGCTTGCTGCAGAGGTGCCGGCCGACGTACACCCGGGTGCATTAAGCTCCCGTGCCGGCGTCGGAGACACCAATGCCGCCTCCGCCGGAGACACCAATGGCCCCGCCATCACGTTCTGCGAGTTGTTGGCCGTGAAGCTAGGAATCGGGGGCGGCCCCTGTCCGCCGCCCGCAATCCACGCACTAATCCCCTGGATCAAGGTAGGCACAATGGCGGTGATCGTCGCTCCGAGTTGTTGTTGCACTTGCTCTTGGACAATCTCCAGAATCCACGCCACCTGTGCCCTGAGTTCTTGAACCTCGCGCGCCTGGCTTTCCGAGCTGGTCTTTTTCTCCTTTCGCCCACCAGTGTTATAGTATGACGACCATTTTGTCGACTAGCCTTTGCCGGCCACACGACCAACTGACATCGGCTTACTGAGCTTATCCTTGTTCTTCATTACATTCAACGCCCTATTTAGAGTGGTGTCCCAAGGGTTGCTCTTAGTCGACCCCGCGCTACTGCTTTCAGTCGCCTGCGGAAGGAATGTGAACCATTTAGAAATTTGGCTTCATTAATTAGAATGCAACCATATGGAGCTAATTACGCGGGGATGTATTCCTTACCAGAACAAGCTCAAGCGCCCTGGTCTTCGGATCCGTGGTAAGCTCCTTTGTTTTCGGGTCCTTCTTGTACCGGGCCCTGACAAAGTTCCTGGTCTGCTTGTCACCGTATTTATCGAAGAGGGGCGGTAGGCCTTGCTCGGCACGGTCCGCCTCCTCCTTGTCCCATATAGGCTCCGCCACTCTGTAACCGCCGGGACCAAGTGTGTGTTCCCCTAAGTTCAGCTCCCGCATTTCTTTCCCCCACTTACTTGATTCGGAGTTTGCGGTGCTCGAGCAATTGATCTTGAAGTCGTTGTAGTCATCTTCGGTGATCGAAGGATTTTTCTCCTTGATCTTCTCATAACTCTCACCTTTCTCGATCATTCTTTTCACATTGCTTTTCCAAGTAGACAGGGCCTTGCTCATCTTCGTGAGGGCAGCATTGTTCACTTTATTCCCTTTGAGGCTTGTGTTTTCAAATTCAGCGGGGAACTTGTATCGTTCGTGCAGCTTCGTGAAGAGGAGGTTGCGCAAATTCCCTCGGTCAGGATGCCTCAGGTTCTCGGTGTTGATCGAGACGGTGCTCAGGAGAATGCACCCGAGCTGAAGTGAGTACCCCTTGACTATTCGTTCGGGCGCCGTTGGATTCCCGTCGGAGTCCACTTCAGTAACTTCCTCCTTGAGGGTGCGGAGCACGGTCGGGCGCCGGTCCTTCCGTTGCCTCTTTGGTTGGCTGCCATCTATGCGTGCGCCGCCATCATCAGTGGTGGCATCAGTGGGGTCATCCTCGGCGGTACCATCAGTGGTCTCAGGATCGGTGGGGAAGGCGGCGTCCTCATACAAGTGAGGTTGTTCCTCCATCTCCTGGGACAGCTCCCAGAATTTCTTGCCGCCCGAACCCCCGGCCTCATCGTTGTTGGCCATGTTTCTCTATAAATAGGAACAAAGTTTGGTCAAAAAGTTGGTTATTGTCAAGGAACAAGATCATGGTCTCATCATTTAGGGTTTGTCGACACCGAGGCATCCTAAAAGCTAAGCTTTTATCATTGAGTGTTTTTCGACGCCGAGGCACCCTAAAAGCCTAAGCTTTCATCATTTCGGTTTTTATCGACACCGAGGCACCCTAAAAGCCATGCATTAGTCACAAGTACGCCGGGGCACTTGATCCTACTTAATTAACTACTAAGATACCCCGGCCCATGCATTTGTCACAAGTACCCCATATGTCCTATTTTTAGCAAAGTCATGCTAAAATTCACGGAAAATTTTAGCATGACCTTTGCTGAAAATAGGACATATGGAGTACCCGAATTTGCCGGAACGGAAGTTAATAGACATTCCAGCAAACTCAAGGGCCTCTCGGGTGGACAAGGCAAAAAAGGCCTCCATCACAACATGGAAAATACATTGGCATGTGAAAAAAGGCCTCCATTGCTTAGGATGCACTGCCACTGAAGCATTGGGTACAAGACTGTTACATGAAAGTAAATGCAGCAGCTGAAGCAGAGATTGGTGTACAAGCAAGAATAGAGCAAGTTCTTCTTATCCTCTGCAATTATAATAGGAGCCAATCAAATGGATAAAAGGAGAATTGGTTCATTGCAGGCAAGACTGAGCTGAAACAATCAAGGGAAGTGATCAGCAATAGTACGAAGGCTCTACCAGACGGTGCTCTGAGCCGGCTGGACACATACAAGAAACTAGAATGACTCAGTCAGGTCACTATGTGGCTGAGCCTCTTCAGTCCATGGTTTCGCTACTTATAATAAGGCCTGATGTATTGTAGTTTGAGTGTCAACAAGCAATGTGGTGTAAATATCCATGCCACTGCAATCTACAGCAGTGACCCTGCTTGATCTTTTGGTGCATTTGTTACCACATTCCATTTAACTTTTTACTGAAATGTGATTCAGAAACAATGCAGAGTTGCCTCTGTTTAGATGCAAGTTAACTTCCAGAAACGTATCATCTTCAACCGCATATGTTCACTAGTTCAGACTTAATAACATGAGTATCAATCAAGCTGGGAGCTGAGACCTGAGAACTAGGCACTCAAATTTCTGCACTTTACTCTAACCCCCTGCATACTGCAAATCAAAGCGCGCGCACACAGATGACCGGCACCAAGTAAGAAGTAACCATAAACCAAGCACTTTCACGGCTACAATGCATACTTTGATGAGTCAGGCATGTCGAAACATAAGAGAAACCAACCAACACCTGGGATTTAGGAAGCACGGGACATCGCATTTGCATCAGTGCTGCTACTTGCATTCAGTAAACACTTGGGACATTAACCAGCTACAGATGCATTTCTGTTCTTGCATATGTATACTTCACCTATGTGCCAAACTGCTGTACTGAGGCATGACACCTATAAGATATGATAATTGTATCACTCGTGCGACGTGTACAATATACTAGTGTATCAATCAAAAGATAAAAGTTGCATCACGTACTATAAACAGGCGACATAGCAATGCACACTCTCTCCACACATATCAATTGGCAAGTAAAATGCACACCGTGTATACATGCTTCAATTGACAAATTCACATAGCAATGACCATCGTGTACACTGACTCTACATATGCTTCAATTGAAAAATTGACCATTTTTTTTAGAACAGCGGCCACTAGCTAGCATCAGCACAACCACCCATCCATGGCACAACAGAACAGTAGCGCAAGCAGCAGCACAACACCAGTGGCTCAAGCGGCAGCAGGTAGCACGCGCACGAGAGTAGAAGAGGAGCTCACCGTCCGGTGATGAGGCAGCGGCAGGTCGGCAGCGGCCGGCGTGGAAGAGGAGGCAGAGGCGGGGCATCGTCGAGGAGGGTGGTGAAGAGGGAGGCGCCGGCGTCTCGCCTGGATGCTCTGCATGACGGGGGAGGGGGCGGCGTCCGGCGGCAGTGGGAGGGCAACAACTTCCGGCGGCGGCTGCTGGTGGGAGCGGGAGGAGGAGCCCGACGAGGTGGACGGGGCGGTGTGGACGGGGCGGCGTCCCGGCCACCGGCGACGAGGGGGAGGAAGGGGAGAGGGAGGCGGCGGGGGCGCGTGGGCGGCTGCGGCGCAGTGGGTC
>NC_041390.1:130727598-130770529 GCF_002162155.2 Triticum dicoccoides | reverse complement strand
GTAATATTTTTTTATAAGACAGTAACAGTAATATTTTTTTATAAGACAGTAATAATTTTTTAAAAAATATCATCAAACAGTAATGCCGGTGGAGCGGGGGAGGGTGCGCGGGGTGCATGGGGTCGGCGGCAGCGGTTGAGTAGGGGAGGGGTGCGGGGGGTCGGCGGCAGCGGTTGAGTAGGGGAATCGAGGGTGCGGGGGGTCGGCGGCGGCGGCCGGTGGACCGAGGGGTGCTCGGCGGCGAGGGGGACCGGATCTGGCGAGGTGGGATAGCGATCGAGATGGAGGGGGATCGAGATCGAGTATCCATGAAATTTAAAAATATTCATGATAGTTCAAAAAGTGTCCATGAAATACAATCGAGAAATGATGGCTACGATTTAAATACAATCGATCTTAGCTAGCTATCTGTTCACAATCTTCTTGCCCTTCTTTTTCGCAAATGGAGTTCTTCTGTGGAACGGACGTCCTTTAGGTAGGGTGGTCGTGCTTCTTCTTGTGGTGTATGCTGCTACTTCATCATCGTCGTCATGTTCGATCCTCCGGTCGCCATACTTGTCGAAGTCTTGCTCATTGGCTACTCCATCCATTCCGATGATCTTCCTTTTGCCTCTCCTCACGACAACACGACTGGGCTTTGACGGGTCGGTAATGAAGAAGCATTGGTCCACTTGGGAAGCCAGTACCCATGGCTCATTTTTCGCGGTGACGTTTGCGCCCGTGGTCTTGGATTTGGCTTCGGGTATAACCATGGTGGTGAAATACCGGTCTTCTTTTAGGACGCTCTTCGCCCATCTGACACGGAACATCGGGACCTTCTCTCCAGCGTAGCTCAGCTCCCAGATCTCCTCGATCCTTCCGTAGTATCTGTCCTTGTCGTTACCGGTGTAGGATTCCATCGTTACCCCGGAGTTCTGATAACCATCGCTCTTCATGTCCTTGGCCTCGGTGTAGAATGTGTAGCCGTTGATATCGTACACCTCATGGGTCATCAGGTTGTGCTCGGCGCCCTGTGACAAGGCGAATATGAGTTGTTCTTCCGCGGAAGAATCCTCATGTAAAGGGTACGACAGAAGCTTCTGCTTGAACCAACGCGTGAAACATGAGTTGTGCTTTTTGAGTATATCTCCGTCCGTCCTCTGTTGGCCTCGGTCATTGTACGTCTTCTTAATAAAGGTTTTGTGCTCTACCACCCAAGGATCGACCACGTCTATGTGTTGTAGTGCGACTAGGTTTGCTCTTTCAAAGTCGGCGAGTCGACCCTCGAAGTCGACATGCATTTCGCGGCGACCCTCACGGTGACCCCATCCAGCGAGCCTGCCGAGGTGCCTGTTGACGGGCAGACCAACGGGGTTCTCGATGCCTAGATAATTCGTGCAGTAGGAGATGCACTCTTCGGTCAGAAAGCCCTTGGCTATGCTTCCCTCTGGACGTGACATGTTGCGAACATATCCTTTGATGACACCATTCATCCTTTCGAACGGCATCATGCTGTGCAGGAACATCGGCCCGAGTTGGATGATATCGTCCACGATATGGACCAGCAGATGCACCATAACATCGAAGAATGCGGGCGGGAAGTACATCTCAAGCTCGCATAGTATCACCACGATCTCTTCCTGTAGCCTTCTGAGTTGCCTCACGCCAACAGACTTCCGAGAGATGACATCGAAAAAGTTGCATAGGCCAAATAGGGTTTCACGGACGTGTGCGTCCATGATCCCACGGATTGCAACTGGAAGTATCTGCGTCATCAGCACGTGACAGTCGTGAGACTTCATCCCGCTGAACTTCTGCTTCGCTGGGTCTAGGTATCTGCTTATCTTCCCCGCGTAACCGTAAGGAAGTTTTACTCCTACGAGGTAGGTGAAAAACTGCTCGATCTCCTCCTGACTTAGAGTGAAGCACGCGGGAGGGTAGTCATTTCCGGTCTTCTTGGCCTTTTTGCCTTTGCGACGACTTTCCGTGTCCTGCTTTGCCTCATCATCATCATCATCATCATCATCATCATCATCATCATCATCATCATATATAGCGTGAAGCTCCTGCCTGATGCCCATTGATTTCAAGTCTGCCCTTGCATTCGGCCCATCTTTGGTCCTCTCTGGCATGTTGAGCAGGGTACCAAGCAGACTCTCACACACGTTCTTCGTGATATGCATGACATCAAGGCTGTGAGGCACACGGTGGATCTTCCAGTACGGCAAGTCCCAGAAAACAGACCTCGTTTTCCATACCTTCAGCAGCGGCTCTGGCGCCTTTCGCTTCTTTCCCGGCTCTGGCGCCTTTTGCTTCTTTCCCGGCAGTGGGCAGTCTTTCCAATTTTTCAACAGCTCGTCTATTTCCTCGCCGCTCCTTGTACGCGGGCGTCCTCGGGGTTCGGTTTCACCGTCGAATAGATCCTTGCGTTTTCTCCACGGGTCATCGTCGCGAAGCCACCTTCGATGTCCCATGAACACGGTTTTCGAAGACCCAGGATCTCTATCTAGCTGGCGATACGTTGTGTCATCCATGCACCTGACGCATCCAGAAAATCCGTGGACAACCTGCCCCGCGACATATCCGTAACCGAGATAGTCGTGCACCGTCGTGAGCAGCGCGGCTCTCATAGGGAAATATTCTTTCTCTGCGGCGTCCCACGTATTGGCTGGCGTTTTCCACAGCGTGTCAAGATCCTCTTTCAGCAGCCCCAGATACAGATTGATGTTGTTCCCTGGTTGTTTCGGTCCTTCAATTAGCATACTCATGTGAATGTACTTCCTCTTCATGCACAACCAGGGGGGAAGGTTGTACATCCACACAAACACAGGCCAGGTGCTATGTGTGCTTCTTTGGCTGCCAAACGGATTGACTCCATCGGTGCTCGCGCCCAGCATGATGTTCCTTGGATCGTTCCCAAATTCTAGGTCTTCGAAGTTCAACGCTTGCCACTGGCTCGCATCCTTAGGGTGACTCAGCATCTTGTCTTTTTTATCTATCTCCGGATCATTTGCGTCATCTTCTCGCTTCTTCTCCTGCCTATCCGCATGCCAACACAGGAGTTTTGCTACCTTAGGGTCCGCGAAATACCGCTGCAGACGAGGAGTGATCAGAAAGTACCACAACACTTTTCGAGGAGCTTTCTTCCTCTTCTTGTATCGAGTGACGCCGCACACCGGACATATGGTAGACTCCGTGTGCTCGTCCCGATAAATGATGCAATTGTTCATGCACACATGGTATTTCACGTGCGGTAAATCCAGAGGACACACGATTTTCTTCGCCTCCTCCAAACTGGTCGGGCACTTGTTCCCCTTGGGAAGACGTTCGTGCCAGAATGACATGTTCTCGTCGAAGCATGCGTCGGTCATTTTGTGTTTTACCTTCATCTCCAGAGCCATGAGCGTTACTTTCAGGCAGGTATCCTCGGGCCTGCATCCTTCATACAATGGAGTAACCGCGTCTAACTCAAGTTGATCCATCTTGGCTTTCTCTCGGGCGGCAGCTCTTGCGTTATCCGTCTGCTTGAGAAGCAGCTCTTGAATATGAGGGTCCTGCACCCAGCCCATCGATGGTCCAGCGTCGTCTGCTCCGCCGGTATCATCATCTTCATGATCATGCCCGTCGTCTGCTCCGGCATCTTCCTCATCATCATGTCCTGCATCTTCTACATGATGACTGTGTACAGCATCACCGTCGTGATCATCTCCTGGGGATTCTTCGTCTTCTCGCCCGCCCGAGCCGCGGTGGTTGTCTTGCTGCCCTTCCTCATTTCTTGCCCGGCCCCCATGGACGACTTCGTAGTCATCTTCATCACCTTGCCACCGATAGCCATCCATGAAACCACGCAAGAGCAGGTGGTCCCGCACCTGCCCGGATTCCGGGTCCGCAATAAGGCTCTTCAGCTTGCATCTTCGACACGGACATCTTATCTCCGTCTCGTTCTTTTGAAGCATCTCGGCCTTCGCGGACCTCAAAAACCTATTCACGATGCCTTCGGTCATCATGCGGACCATGGTCGCCTGCGGGGTAGAGCAAAACGATATTTTAGAACCAAGAAAAAATTTGGCATGACTTTCCCTAAAAATAGGACCAAAAAGAATGCTTAATGCCAAAATTCTCGCTGAAACGGAAATGAATCAACATTTCGGCAAAATATTGGCAACTATCGCATTTCAAATACCGGTACACCTCCAAACACAAACACATATGCAACACCACAAACATATGCAACACCACGAACATACATAGATCTAGCTAGGCCATAAAAAGTGCATGTGCACATTGTTGTAGGGAGAACAACATAAATATAGCTTCCCCCCTTACTTACCTATCAAAACAAGGTAATTTAACCACTTAAATTGAATGAATCTATGGTGGAAATGAGGTGAAAAAGAGGAGGCACCCGAGACAAGGAGGAGGTGGAGAGAATGAAGTGGGGAGAAAGTGAGTGTGGGTAGGAGAGGCTGTCCAAAATATCTTGTTGCTGCCCACTTAGTACTGGCGCACCAACTCTAAATGCGTCATTAGTAATCCAGGTTACTAATGGCGCGCACCTTCTGGTGGTGCGCCATTAGTAGTTTTTCAAAAAAACATACTAATGGCGCACTGTCCCACAGTGCGCCATTACTAGTTTAAACTAGTAATGGCGCACGGTGGAACAGTGCGCCATTAGTAGTTTTGCAAAAAGGGAATAAAAAATATAATAAAAAAACAACATTAGTGGCGCACTTTCCGGCAGGTGCGCCATTACTAGTTACAACTAGTAATGGCGCACTGTGTCTGGATGTGCCATTAGTATGTTTGGACAGGCGCACTAGTTAAAAAAATTTGATACTAATGGCGCACCCTGGGCCAGGTGCGCCATTAGTAGTTTCAACTCTAATGGCGTATCAGAAGGTGGTGCGCCATTAGTATATACTAATGGCGCACCGCTTGTCTGGTGCGCCATTAGTGTCAATCCCATCTATAGCCCTTTTTCTAGTAGTGTCCAGAACAGGCCCCAAGATGGGATCTCGTGGATACAGAAAGTTACGGCAGATGAATTAGTGTTTTGGCTACGTATCCGATCGTTTAGGGGTACGTAGGTATATATAGGAGGAAGGAGTACGTCGGTGGAGCAACAGGGGGCCCACGAGGGTGGATGGCGCGCCTAGGGGGGTAGGCGCGCCCCCTACCTCATGGCCTCCTCCTTTATTTCTTGACGTAGGGTCCAAGTCTCCTGGATCATGTTCGGTGAGAAAATCACGTTCCCGAAGGTTTCATTGCGTTTGGACTTCGTTTGATATTCCTTTTCTTCAAAACCCTAAAATAGGCAAAAAAACAACAATTCTAGACTGGGCCTCCGGTTAATAGGTTAGTCCCAAAAATAATATAAAATTGGATAATAAGGCCCAATAATGTCCAAAACAGTAGATAATATAGCACGGAGCAATCAAAAATTATAGATACGTTGGAGACGTATCAAGCATCCCCAAGCTTAATTCCTGCTCGTCCTTGAGTAGGTAAATGGTAAAAAGGATAATTTTTTTATGTGAAGTGCTACTTGGCATAATTTTAATGTAATTCTTCTTAATTGTGGTATGAATATTCAGATCCGAAAGACTCAAGATAAAAGTTTAATATTGACATAAAAATAATAATACTTCAAGCATACTAACAGAGAAATCATGTCTTCTCAAAATAACATGTCCAAAGAAAGTTATCCCTACAAAATCATATAGTCTGGCTATGCTCTATCTTCATCACACAAAGTATTTAAATCATGCACAACCCCGATGACAAGCCAAGCAATTGTTTCATACTTTTGACATTCTCAAACTTTTTTAATCTTCACGCAATACATGAGCGTGAGCCATGGATATAGCACTATATGTGGAATAGAATGGTGGTTGTGGAGAAGACAAAAAGGGAGAAGATAGTCTCACATCAACTAGGCATATCAACGGGCTATGGAGATGCCCATCAATAGATATTAATATGAGTGAGTAGGGATTGCCATGCAACGGATGCACTAGAGCTATAAGTATGTGAAAGCTCAACAAAAGCAACTAAGTGGGTGTGCATCCAACTCGCTTGCTCACGAAGACCTAGGGCATATTCAGGAAGCCCATCATTGGAATATACAAGCCAAGTTCTATATTGTAAAATTCCCACTAGTATATGAAAGTGACGAAATGAGAGACTCTCTAATATGAAGATCATGGTGCTACTTTGAAGCACAAGTGTGGTAAAAGGGTAGTAACATTGTCCCTTCTCTCTTTTTCTCTCATTTTTTGGGGGCCTTTTCTATTTTTTATGGCCTCTTTTCTTTCCCCTTTTTTTATTTTATTTTTCGTCCGGAGTCTCATCCCGACTTGTGGGGGAATCATAGTCTCCATCATCCTTTCCTCACTGGGACAGTGCTTTAATAATGATGATCATCACACTTTTATTTTCTTACAACTCAACAATTACAACTCGATACTTAGAACAAAATATGACTCTATATGAATGCCTCCGGCGGTGTACCGAGATATGCAATGAATCAAGAGTGACATGTATGAAAGAACTATGAATGGTGGCTTTGCCACAAATACGATGTCAACTACATGATCATGCTAAGAAATATGACAATGATGGAGTGTGTCATAATAAATGGAACGGTGGAAATTTGCATGGCAATATATCTCGTAATGGCTATGAAAATGCCATATTAGGTAGGTATGGTGGCTGTTTTGAGGAAGGTATATGGTGGGTGTATGATACGGCGAAAGGTGTGCGGTGTTTAGAGAGGCTGTAGGATCGAATGTATGTCTAGAGGGGGGGTGATTAGACTACTTGACCAAATAAAAACTTAACCTTTTCCCAATTTTAGTTCTTGGCAGATTTTAGCTATTGTAGGACAAGTCAAGCAATCATCACACAATTCAAGCAAGCATGCAAAGAGTATATTGGCAGCGGAATGTAAAGCATGCAACTTGCAAGAATGTAAGGGGAAGGGTTTGGAGAATTCAAACGCAATTGGAGACACGGATGTTTTTCCCGTGGTTCGGATAGGTGGTGCTATCCTACATCCACGTTGATGGAGACTTCAACCCACAAAGGGTAACAGTTGCGTGAGTCCACACAGGGCTCCACCCACAAAGGGTAACGGTTGCGCGAGTCCACAAAGGGCTCCACCCACGAAGGGTCCACGAAGAAGCAACCACCCACAAAGGGTCCACGAAGAAGCAACCTTGTCTATCCCACCATGGCCATCGCCCACACAGGACTTGCCTCACTAGCGGTAGATCTTCACGAAGTAGGCGATCTCCTTGCCCTTACAAACTCCTTGGTTCAACTCCACAATCTTGTCGGAGGCTCCCAAGTGACACCTAGCCAATCTAGGAGACACCACTCTCCAAGAAGTAACAAATGGTGTGTAGGTAATGAACTCCTTGCTCTTGTGCTTCAAATGATAGTCTCCCCAACACTCAACACTCTCTCGTAGGATTTGGATTTGGTGGAAAGAAAATTTGAGTGGAAAGCAACTTGGGAAGGCTAGAGATCAAGATTCATATGACAGGAATGGAATATCTTGGTCTCAACACATGAGTTGGTGGTTCTCTCTCAGAACATATGAGTTGGAATTGTGTATGTGTTCTGATTGCTCTCTCCACGAATGAAGAGGAGGTGGAGGGGTATATATAGCCTCCACACAAAATCCAACCGTTACACACAGTTTTCCAATCTCGGTGGGACCGAATCAACAAACTCGGTCGGACCGGAAAGGTAAACCTAGTGACCGTTAGAGATTTTCGGTGGGACTGACATGCAACTCGGTAGGACCGATATGGTTAGGGTTTGGGCATAACGTAATCTCAGTGAGACTGATTACACAAACTCGGTGGGACCAAATTTTGTAATTAGCTAACCAGAGAGTTGGTCAGGCAAACTCGGTGGGACCGATTTGCTCTTTCGGTGAGACCGAAAAGTTACAAAAAGGAAACACTGAATTTACATTGCAATCTCGATGAGACCGAAAAGTTACGAAAGGGAAACAGAGAGTTTGCAACCCCATCTCGGTGAGACCGAGATCCCTATCGGTAGAACCGATTTGCTAGGGTTTGGCAGTGGCTTATGAAAAATGAAACTCGGTGGCGCCGGATAGGAAGAATCAATAGGACCGAGTTTGGCTTAGGGTTTTGGTCATATGTGGATATGGGAAAGTAGTTGAGGGTTTTGGAGCATATCACTAAGCACATGAAGCAAGAGGCTCATTAAGCAACACCTCATCCCTCCTTGATAGTATTGGCTTTTCCTAAAGACTCAATGTGATCTTGGATCACTAAAATGTAAAATGAAGAGTCTTGAGCTTTTGAGCTTGAGCCAATCCTTTGTCCTTAGCATTTTGAGGGTTCCACTTTCACATCCATGCCATGCCAATCATTGAGCTTTCCTCAAATAATCATCTTGGAATAGCATTAGCTCAATGAGCTATATGTTGTTATGAATTACCAAAACCACCTAGGGATAGTTGCACTTTCAATCTCCCCCTTTTTGGTAATTGATGACAACATATAGATCAAAGCTTCGACAAATGATAATAAGGATGAAATATATCGTCACTTTGAGAAGTATGTGACAAGTAAGAGCTCCCCCTAAATTTGTGCATATTTAAAATTTGCTTTGGACTGCAAATGCACAAAGAGTTAGAGTCATGGGTTACTCTTTCATGTCACATACATCTTGGTGGAGCGCTTAAAATGATAAGAATGAAATACATGCACTCATCACCAAGAATAGTGAATGATCACATAAGATAGATAAGATAATAGCATTCATCAAGCATTAAGTGTAGCTTATGATCAAACACATGATCATCAATGTCTCACAAATAATGACGTAGTATCTCAAGCACTCAAAAGCAAACAAAGTTTGAAAAACCACCAAATAAAGCAAGAGAGAAAAAGGCAACACTCTCTCTCTCTCTCTCGAAGCCTATGATCTATACATTTTTCTCCCCCTTTGGCAACAAGTTACCAAAAAGTTCCTAGAAAATGCATGGTACTAGATCGACGCTCAGGCTTGATCTTCAGGTGGTGGTGGAGTCCGGATCAATCCAAGGACGAAGGCATCTGTAGACGCTGAAGTAGACGCTGGAGTTGGAGCTGAAGTAGATGCTGGAGCTGGTGGAACTGAGGCTATGGCTGGAGCTAAGGCAGTTGCTCTTGTGTCAGGAATTGGCACTGTAGACGACCTCGGACCTCTTGCCACTCTGGCAAAGGCATCAGTTGTAGTCCTGCCTCTCCTCTCCTGCATGTCATCTTGGAGCTGCTCCACTGCAGTCTGAATCTCTGTTACCTTGACATCCAAGTCATTGAACTTTTGTTCCATGATTCTCTCTAGGCTTGCCTGGTTCTGAGTTAGGGTGGCTAGTCCTTTCTCAATCCGCAGGGTGGATGCAATCAGGTAACCAAGCTGCTCTTGTTTGGTTTTCAAGAAGTACTCAGATGCCTTCTCTTGAGTTGGCATCTTGGCAGCTTTCTCCTTTCTTGCCTTCTCCTTCTCTGCTTATGCTTGGGCAGACGATAGCTCATTCTCAGTCATGACAACTTGATTGTCCTCAAAATCTGGACGGATGGGCAGGTGTTCCTTGTCCAATAAATATATGCCCGTGCCCATCTTAGAGTTGATGAGCTCCTGAATCTGAGGGGCATATCCACAGCTCCTCTTCTGATCTGCTGCAGTCCTCTTGATAGTTTCTACTATGAGTCTCATGACCTTGAACTTCTGTGGCACATCAAAGACATGAAGCAAGTTGATTGCATGGCCTCTGATCATCTTATGATCTCCAGACTTGGGCAAGAGAGTGTGCCTCAATATCCAATTTATAGTTGGCAGCCCTGACAGAAGGTAATGCACAGACCCAAATTTGAAGGTGTCAAGAGCTTCATTGGGAATTTCCTTGTACATGTTGGACATTGAGTTATGATCCATCTTTTTCTTGGCATAAATGTCCAAGTCATCTGCTTGCTCCTCTGGGGCATTGATCAACTTTGCCCATTCCTCAACAATAGATTGGTACCTCGTACCTTCAGACATCCAAGTGATCCTTCCATCTGGATAAAAATGTGTCGTGGAGTAGAATTGCATAATGAGCTCCTCGTTCCACTTTGTGAGCTTCTGCCCAACAAAGTCTGCAACTCCACAAGCACTAAAGCTGTCATACACTCCAGGGTAGTGTTCCTCATTGTCCTTGATGTATTGCCAGTCAAACCATCTCATATCACAGACTATTGGCTTCTTATCAAGCAGCACTGTCTCATAGAAATCTTGCTGCTCCTTGGTGTGAAATCTGTAGTCCACAGCAGTCCTCCTCCTTGAAGCATACGGGTCTGCTTCTCTCCACTTTCTCAGCCCTGAGTCTCTCCTGAGCTTCATATCCTCAGCCACAGGATGAGCATCATTGTGGTTTGGGATCTTGGGCTTGAGCTTTCTAAGAACTTGCTCTTCATCCTCTTCTTCAGCAACAGTCTCAGGCACCGGGGCCTTGTTCTTCTCAGCTGCAGGTATGTTCCTTGTATTCCTCTTTGGTTTTGGCTTGGAGGCAGCTTTGGGTGCTTCTTTGGGATTAGATGCAGCAGCCCCTGATTTGATAGCATCACCCATTAGCTTGGGTGCCTTAGGTGCTGGTGCAGCTACCTCTTCTTCCTCTTCCTCTTCCATGATGGAAGCCTTTCCAAGCACTCTGGCCACGGTCTTCTTGACCCTTTCCTTCCTCTTCTTGCCTTCAGCAGCAACTGGCTCTTTGGGTGCAGGCTTTTCAGTTGAAGCTCTTGCCTTTGACATGGGCTGCCTGCCTGCTGGCCTTTTGATTTTCAAACCTGGCTTTGTGCCTTGAGCTGGCTCAACTCTCTTTGATGTGGCCTCTTCCTCTGCCACATAATCTTCATCTTCAGAATCAGAAGTTCTCTTCTTCCTCTGTCTGGTGGCAGCTTTTGGCAAATTGCTAGGAGTACTCCTGCTGCCATCATCTGAAGAACTTGAGGGACTAGTGCCCTCACTCATCTGCACCTGCTCTTCTGACATGTTCTGGCTGTCACTCTGGTCTGACATGATGAACAAGCTGACTGCTGACCCTGTGAACAGATTATAGATGAGGTAGAATAGATGAGCATCACAAAATGCAGAGATTTTTGCAAAAGAATGATCCAAAAACTTAGTTTTAGTTTCCCACTGAAATCATCTCGGATCTACTGATTTTTAAACTCGGTGATACCGAAGCAGTTTTGGCACCTAAACTAGTGAACTCGGTCAGACCGAGTCACAGTTCGGTGGCACCGAGACTGCTAGGGTTTCACAGAGTTCCAAAATCGGTCACACCGATAAGTAATTCTCGGTCAGACCGAGTCTCACTTGTGCAATGGCATAAGCCAAATCGGTGGGACCGAGTTTTTCAACTCGGTGGGTCCGAGATGGTTTCGGCGGAAACCTAACCCTAAAATTTTCGAATCAAACCTAATCTACGAGCGTATTGACTGGATAGGAGTGTTTCAATCATGGCAAGAATCATGATGATCACAATGTGCTAAGAATCGGATTGGAGAATAGCACAAAGATCGAGTCCATACCCTAGTTCGGCGGAGACTCACTACGGCGGCAACGGCGGGGCAGAATTCCCGTTGACAGCGACGGAGACCAGCGACTGGAGGCGGCTGGCAGCGAGAGGACGATCCGGAGACCATGTTGGCAGAGCAGGCTATCGCGCGGGCGAAGGGGTTCGGAGAAATTTCCAAATTTTGCCCGTGACTATATATAGCCCGACCCTGTCGGTGTGACCGAGTGGAACAACTCGGTGGCACCGAGATTCATAACTGTAAGCAGTTACTGAAACTCGGTGTGACCGAAAAGTTCAAATCGGTTGCACCGAGATCGAAAACCTAGATCAACTTAATGATCTCGGTAGGACCAAAAGTGGGGTATCGGTCAGACCGAGAATCATAAAGAGGTTTTGGAAGTTTAAGTCTATGACGAATCGGGGACTCCGAGCGCTCCTCACACAGAGTGGTTCGAATCTGACTTGATCAAATTTTGTGATGTATCATGAAAAAAGTTTGAGATGAGAAAAGCATAGATAGCTAGAGGAGGTCCTTAGGCATTCTTGTCCATCCACTTGGCAAAAAGAAATAAAACCGAACAATCAAAACAACAAGTGGATATCCTCGAATGAGTAAAATATGCAACCAGCATGCTCACACAATAAGATGGCAAATGAAATATGTGACAAGGCATGCACAACCAATTCTAGCATCTATCAAGAAATTTGCGATGACTAGGTCATCTATATATGAGTATATTGACTTAGGAGTCAAGTGAGAACACTTGATCATAGGTCATACTCATCGTTTAAGCTCAAGTGGGGTTACCACTTTTACATAAAGCATTGTTGTGTTCACATCTTTAGAGTTGCTTTAGCTCAAGTCTTAGAGTAAAGCTCCCCCTAGATGTGATATCCCCCCTAAGAGGGATGAAATAACCTTGGGTTTTGTCGATGATGACTTCATGTAGATGTTGAAGATGTGGACGCTCAATGTTGATGTAGATCACTTGGAGCTATCCATTTGAGTGAATTGCACTTTCAATACCTACATGGGTTAGTCCCACAAGGAACAAACAAGGATATCCATAGACATAGAGTGATGCACACACAAGATGATGTCCATGAAAACTTTTAGGTTACCTTGTCCCTTGTCTTACCAACAAGAGGGTTTGTGACTCCTTGAACTAGTGCAAGATGTCGAAGTTGATTGCACTTGTTCTTGCCAAAATAATAAGAGTGAAGTATGTTGGCGGAGTCACCCTAAAGAACTCTCTAGTTCTTCTTCTTTCGGATCCACACCATCTTGATGGGAATCCTTGGAGTTGTAGTCGTACTTGATGAAGTGGAACTTGAAGTAGTCTTGGGAATCCACTTGACTAAGGTCTTAGGAGCTTCTTCAAATGCATCAATTTCCTCTTGAAGCTTGTCCTTGCCTTTTTGCTTGTAGTCTTGTGGTGGAAGATCATCTTGAGCTTGTGTCCCCTTGAAAGAAGTATCATACTTCTCTTGTTGAGGAACAAACTTTGTCTTGGGGTATTGATCTTCTTCCCACTCAACTCCATTGGCATTGAACTTTCGTTCAAAACCAACACCTTGATTCTTCCGGTGCATTCCTTGCTTGCGCACAATTTCCTCGAATTGCTTACTCCCGGCAAGGCTTTTGTACACTCCTTTATCTATAATTCCCTTCAATAAACTATTTTCTTGCTCAAGTGTAACTTGGCTAAGAGAATCATTAGTGGAATCAAGAGAACTACTAGAAGCAACAATATTGGATTTAGCATGATCATTGTTACTGCTAGAGGAAGAATCTTTCTTGTTCTTGTTACTAGACTTGACTTAGGCATGTAAGTGGATAAGAGTAAACGCTTGGCAATGTGATAAGAACTTTTCTTGCGGAGATCATCATTGATTGCTTTTAAGAACTCATGCTCTTGCTCAAGATTGAGCTTTTCAAAGCGTAATTTCTCATGAGCTCTTAAAAGTTCTAGATGATCTTCGAAGATAGTTTCATGAGCTAACTTAAGAGTGTTTAATTCTTTAGTTAGAGCCTCAATCTTCTCCTTATCATTGTCATTCGTTTTATCTTGATTAGCATGATTAATTGGTCTTTCATCATAGTATTCATCACTAGAGTTGTCAACAAGCAAATCATCACCTAACAAGTCATCTTCATCACTATTGAAATCAACATACTCGGGATGTGTTACCTTAGGACCTTTGGCCATGAAGAATCTTCCAACTCCTTCATTTGGTGAGTCAAATATGTCGTAGGAGTTGGATGACACAAGTGCTAGACCGGCAACACCTTCATCTTGAGTATCTTAGGAGTCGGAGTGATAACTTCTCTCGGAGTGGCTGTCGGAGTCGGAGCCGGATACCCATTCACCAACATGAGCTTGATGTCTTCGTCTTGTGTAGCTCCTTGATGATTTTTCCTTCCTTTCCGAATCCTTGCTTCTCCGTGAGTATCTTCGTTCATAATGATCATATCTACTCCTTCTCTCTCTTGGTGGTGATTCTTTGCTTCTTCTTTTTGGAGAATCTTCTCTTCTCTTGTAGGGAGCCGTACACTCATTGGAATAGTGTCCGGGTCTTCCACAACTGTAGCAGTTTCGCTCTCGACTAGAAGATCTTTTGTCATTGTAGGACCTTGACTTGAAGCTTCTATCTTTGCTTCTACTCTTGTAGAACTTGTTGAAGTTCTTCACCATTAAGCTCAGTTCTTCATTGAAGTCTTGTTTCTCACTTGATGATGTGGGGGCTTCACATGAGGCTTTATAGGCACCACTTGACTTGTTGTGAAGTTCCTCTTTATCCTTAAGTGACATCTCGTGAGCAACAATTCTTCCAATCACCTCCGTTGGCTTGAGATCTTTGTAATTGGGCATCATTTGGATCAATGTGCACACGGTATCATATTTTCCATCCAAGGCTCTTAGGATCTTCTTGATGATGAATCTATCGGTCATCTCTTCACTTCCTAAGCCGGCAATCTCATTTGTGATGAGAGCAAGCCTAGAGTACATTTCAGCAACACCTTCACCATCCTTCATCTTGAACTTGTCAAGTTAACTTTGAAGCACATCCAACTTGGATTCCTTGACGGAGTCGGTACCTTCGTGCATATCAATCAAAGTGTCCCAAATTTCCTTTGCATTCTCAAGACGGCTGATTTTGTTGAATTCTTCGGGGCACAATCCGTTGAAGAGAATATCACAAGCTTGAGCATTGTATTGCAACATCTCCAACTCATCCGCGGTAGCTTCACGGTTTGGTTCTTTCCCATCAAAGAAGTCACCTTGCAAACCAACACACACAATAGCCCAAACGGCGGGGTTATGTCCAAGAATATGCATTTTCATTTTATGCTTCCAACTAGCCAAATTAGTACCATCAAAGTAAAGACCTCTACGGTGATAATTTCCCTCGCTAGACGCCATACTCTCCTAGGTTGTGAAACCAAGGCTATGACTACCAAAAGCTATGGAGATCAAAGCAAATGGAGACCAAAGCTCTGATACCACTTGTAGGATCGAAAGTATGTCTAGAGGGGGGTGATTAGACTACTTGACCAAATAAAAACTTAACCTTTTCCCAATTTTAGTTCTTGGCAGATTTTAGCTATTGTAGGACAAGTCAAGCAATCATCACACAATTCAAGCAAGCATGCAAAGAGTATATTGGCAGCGGAATGTAAAGCATGCAACTTGCAAGAATGTAAGGGGAAGGGTTTGGAGAATTCAAATGCAATTTGCCAACCATTGAGCTTTCCTGAAATAATCATCTTGAATAGCATTAGCTAAATGAGCTATATGTTGTTATGAATTACCAAAACCACCTAGGGATAGTTGCACTTTCAGAGGCTAGCAATGGTGGAAGGAAGAAAAGTGCGTATAATCCATGGACTCAACGTTAGTCATAAAGAACTCATATGCTTATTGAAAAAATCTACAAGTTATCAAAGCAAAGTATTACGCGCATGATCCTAGGGGGGTAGATTGGTAGGAAAAGACCATCGCTCGTCCCCGACCGCCACTCATAAGGAAGACAATCAAAAAATAAATCATGCTCCGACTTCATCACATAACAGTTCACCATATGTGCATGCTACGGGAATCACAAACTTTAGCACAAGTATTTCTCAAATCCACAAGTACTCAACTAGCACAACTTTAATATCACCATCTTCATATCTCAAAAAAATTATCAAGCATCAAACTTCTCATAGCATTCAACACACTCATAAGAAAGTTTTTACTATTCTTGAATACCAAGCATATTGGATTATCTAAGCAAATTACCATGCTATTTAAGACTCTCAAAATAATCTAAGTGAAGCATGAGATATCAATAGTTTCAATAAAACAATTCCACCACCGTGCTCTAAAAGACTTAAGTGGAGTAGAGCAAAACTATATAACTCAAATGATATAAGCGAAGCACATAGAGTATTCTAACAAATTCCAAATCTTGTATGGCTCTCTCAAAAGGTGTGTACAGAAAGGATGATTGTGTTAAACTAACAAATAAAGACTCAAATAATACAAGACGCTCCAAGCAAAACACATATCATGTGGTGAATAAAAATATAGCTCCAAGTAAAGTTACCGCTGGAAGTAGACCAAAGAGGGGATGCCTTCCGGGGCATCCCCAAGATTTGGCTTTTAGGTGTCCTTAGATTATCTTGGGGGTGCCATGGACATCCCCAAGCTTAGTATCTTGCCACTCCTTGTTCCATAATCCATCAAATCTTTACCCAAAACTTGAAAACTTCACAACACAAGACTTAAAGTAGAAAATCTCGTGAGCTCCGTTAGCGAAAGAAAACAAAAGACAACTTCAAGTTACTGTAATGAACTCATTATTTATTTATATTGGTGTTAAACCTACTGTATTCCAACTTCTCTATGGTTTATAAACTATTTTACTAGCCATAGATTCATCAAAATAAGCAAACGACACACGAAAAACAGAATCTGTCAAAAACAGAATAGTCTGTAGTAATCTGTAGCTAGCGCAAGATCTGGAACCCCAAAAATTCTAAAATAAATTGCTGGACGTGAGTAATTTATCTATTAATCATATTCAAAAATAATTAACTAAATATCGCTTTCCAAATAAAAATGGCAGCAGTTCTCGTGAGCGCTAAAGTTTCTGTTTTTTACAGCAATATTAACAAGACTTTCCCCAAGTCTTCCCGACGGTTCTACTTGGCACAAACACTAATTAAACACAAAAAACACAACCAAAGACAGAGGCTAGGTAAATTATTTATTACTAAACAGGAGCAAAAAGCAAGGAATAAAAATAAAATTGGGTTGCCTCCCAACAAGCGCTATCGTTTAACGCCCCTAGCTACGCATAAAAAAGCAAGGATAGATCTAGGTATTGCCATAATAGTAAGATAGATCATTAAAACTCATTTCATATTCTCTACATTCGGCAGCAAGTTTTCTTTGAGGCAAGCAAAAGTAATCAAAAGAGCTAAATTTAATGGGACAAAAGTCCCCAAGATCAACCTTGGGAGGTATAGGTTCCTCCTTTGGTCCTTCGTATTGCACAACCAATTCATCATCATAAGCATTCTTTTGACAGAACCTTGTGAGCCTATATTCAAGAGAATATCCTAGTTCATTATTTCGAATGGCCAAATCATCTTTAAGTTCAGAAATTCTATCAACTAAAACATTGGTAGGAACCCATTTTCTAAGATTTTCATTGAAAGCAACATAGTCTAGAGATTGAAAACACATTATTTCTTCTTGATCAAAAAGGATAGCCTCTATGGGAGGACGACAAGTGTCCACCCTATAATGTGCAAAGATTTCTTTGTCCTCTTTTATTATGAATCTAAACTCATGAGCCAAAAAGATAGTAGCGGCACGCTTAACAGAAGAATGCTCAATATTAGAAAATTCTAGGAAAATCCTTTGTATGCAAGGATGCATGTGCATGAATTGTCTTTCAAGTTCAACTACAAGAATGGCAATAGCGTCCGCAAGACTACTAGTTCTATGAAGGATAGAACTACCCATAGAAGGTAAAGTACCGGCACAAGTAAAGAAATCTTGAATAACCCCTTTTCCAATAATATTACCACTACCAACACGGAATTTTTTTGTAGGTAAGATGGGGGGTTCTTTAGCAGGAGCATCAGAATTTTTCATGATATTATTATTGTCCATATCGACAATAATTTCCCCAATTTCAGACATAATGGCAGAAAGTGCAAAAGGCAAAAAGAGGCAAATAGAGAAAGAGAGGGAGGATAGAGAGAGAAAGGGCAAATAAAACGGCAAGGGTGAAGTGGGGGAGAGGAAAACGAGAGGCAAATGGCAAATAATGTAATGCGGGAGATAAGGGTTGTGATGGGTACTTGGTATGTTGACTTTTGCGTAGACTCTCCAGCAACAGTGCTAGAAATCTTCTTGCTATCTCTTGAGCACTGCGTTGGATTTCCTTGAAGACGAAAGGATGATGCAGCAAAGTAATGTAAGTATTAATGCAGCAAAGTAATGTAAGTATTTCCCTCAGTTTTTGAGAACCAAGGTATCAATCTAGTAGGAGGCTATGCGCAAGTCCCTCGTACCTGCACAAAGCAAATAACTCCTCGCAACCAACACGATAAGGGGTTGTCAATCCCTTCACGATCACTTACGAGAGTGAGATCTGATAGATATGATAAGATAATATTTTTGGTATTTTTGTGATAAAGATGCAAAGTAAAATAAAAGCAAAGGAAATAACTAAGTACTGAAAGATTAATATGATGAAGATAGACCGGGGGCTATATGTTTCACTAGTGGCTTATCTCAAGAGCATAAGTATTTTACAGTGGGTGAACGAATTACTGTTGAGCAATTGACAGAATTGAGCATGGTTATGAGAATATCTAGGTATGATCATGTATATAGGCATCATGTCCGAGACAAGTAGACCAACTCCTGCCTGCGTCTACTACTATTACTCCACTCATCGACCGCTATCCAGCATGCATCTAGAGTATTAAGTTCATGAAAACAAAGTAACACCTTAAGCAAGATGGCATGATGTAGCGGGATAAATTCATGCAATATGATAAAAAAAACCATCTTGTTATCCTCGATGGCAACAATACAATATGTGCCTTGCTGCCCCTACTGTCACTGGGAAAGGACACCGCAAGATTGAACCCAAAGCTAAGCACTTATACCATTGCAAGAAAGATCAATCTAGTAGGCCAAACCAAACTGATAATTCGAAGAGACTGGAAAAGATAACCAATCATACATAAAAGAATTTAGAGAAGATTCAAATATTGTTCATAGATAATCTTGATCATAAACCCACAATTCATTGGTCTATACAAACACACCGCAAAAAGAAGATTACATCAAATAGATCTCCACAAGAGAGGGGGAGAACATTGTATTGAGATCCAAAAAGAGAGAATAAGCCATCTAGCTAATAACTATGGACCGGAAGGTCTGAGGTAAACTACTCACACTTCATTGTAGAGGCTATGATGTTGATGTAGAAGCCCTCCGTGATCGATGCCCCTCCGGCGGAGCTCCGGAACAGGCCCCAAGATGGGATCTCGTGAATACAGAAAGTTACGGCGGTGGAATTAGGGTTTCGGCTCCGTATCTGATCGTTTGGGGGGTACGTAGGTATATATAGGAGGAAGGAGTACGTCGGTGGAGCAACAGGGGGCCCACAAGGGTGGAGGGCGCACCTGGGAGGGTAGGCGCGCCCCCTACTTCATGGCCTCCTCCTTTATTTCTTGACGTAGGGTCCAAGTCTCCTGGATCATGTTCGGTGAGAAAATCACGTTCCCGAAGGTTTCATTCCGTTTGGACTCCGTTTGATATTCCTTTTCTTCGAAACCCTAAAATAGGCAAAAAAACAACAATTCTAGGCTGGGCCTCCGGTTAATAGGTTAGTCCCAAAAATAATATAAGAGTGGATAATAAAGCCCAATAATGTCCAAAACAGTAGATAATATAGCATGGAGCAATCAAAAATTATAGATACGTTGGAGACGTATCAACCGCTATCCAGCATGCATCTAGAGTATTAAGTTCATAAGAACAGAGTAACGCATTAGGCAAGATGACATGATGTAGAGGGATAAACTCTAGCAATATGATATAAACCTCATCTTTTTATCCTCGATGGCAAAAATACAATACGTGCCTTGCTGCCCCTGCTGTCACCGGGAAAGGACACTGCAAGATTGAACCCAAAGCTAAGTACTTCTCCCATTGCAATAAAGATCAATCTAGTAGGCCAAACCAAACTAATAATTCGAAGTGACTTGCAAAGATATTAAATCATGCATAAAAGAATTCAAAGGAGAATCAAATATTTTTCATAGATAATCCTGATCATAAACCCACAATTCATCGGATCTTGACAAACATACCGCAAAAAGAATTACATCTGATAGATCTCCAAGAGAATTGAGGAGAACGTTGTATTGAGATCCAAAGAGAGAGAAGAAGCCATCTAGCTAATAACTATGGACCCGAAGGTCTGTGTTAAACTACTCACACATCATCGGAGAGGCTGTGGTATTGATGTAGAAGCCCTCCGTGATCGATTCCCCCTCCGGCGGGGAAAAGGCCCCAAGATGGGATCTCACAGGTACAGAAGGTTGCGGCGGTGGAAATAGGGTTTCGTGGTGCTCCTGGATGTTTTCGGGGTATATGGGTATATATAGGAGGAAGAAGTACGTCGGTGGAGTTGCGAGGGGCCCATGAGGGTGGGGGCATGCCCTCCTGCCTCGTGGCCTCCTCGCTTCTTTCTTGTCGTCCACTCCAAGTCTTCTGGATCATGTTTGTTCCAAAAATAACTCTCCCGAAGGTTTCATTCCATTTTTGGATTATGTTTGATATTTCTTTTCTGCGGAACATTGAAATAGGCAAAAAATAACAATTTGCACTGGGCCTTCGGTTAGTAGGTTAGTCCCAAAAATAATAAAAAAAGGTATATTAAAGCCCATTAGACATCCAAAACAGATAATATAATAGCATGGAACAATAAAAAATTATAGATATGTCGGAGACGTATCACCCCTATACTCATCAAATACAATCAAGCAGGACGTAGGGTTTTACCTCCATTAAGAGGGCCCGTACCTGGGTAAAGACCGTGCCTCCCTTATCTCCTGTTACCTTCTATCCTCAGACGCACAGTTCGGGACCCCCATTCCAAGATCAGCCGGTTTTGACACCGACATTGGTTCTTTCATTGAGAGTTCCACTATGTCGTCAATAGCAGAATCGATGGCTCGCCTTGTCATTAACGAAAACATTACCTCTGGAGAAACCCTAGTTCTGGGACAACTCCTCTAGCTCGGCGGTTTCACCATGGGTGCCTGTGCGGCCTTTAATCCAGGGGCGGCCCTTGAGATTGCCAAACATCGTCTTCACATCGGCCTTGAACACCCCGAAAAGATGGATCCAACAGATGTCTCGTTCTTAAACGAGCTTCTCGATCGCATTGCCGCCCTAGGATTAGAAAATGACTATGATCGGATCAGGCTTAAACCCGATCAGAGGGAAATCAGGTCCCCGCCGGTCACCCATCTAGTAGGGGTCGTAGAGGAACAAGCCGATAACACTTCTCCCCCTAAGTTAAGAACAAGCTATGTTTGGATTTCCAAGTCCTACGAGCCAGAAAACCATCTTCGAGAAAAGACCTCATGTCCTCTGAACATAGAACCGGGCACTGAGCCCGAAGACCGCCAAAATGCTCCGGACACTAGACCGGTGACCTCGCAAATTCTTCAAACCCCTGATGCAATAATGGCCAAGGGTGGTCCGAATTTTCGCCCGCCCAACCACCACAAGGAATATTCCCCAAGAAACTCAGGTCCTCTAGACATATGCGGCCTAAGGTATGTGCGTCAGCAACCCGAGGAAACAGTCCACCACTTTTGGGCCAGGTTCCTCCTTGTTAAAAACAAGATCAATGATTGCTGCAACGACAATGCGGTTTCAATATTTTGCCGCAATTGTACGGACGAGGGAATCCTTAACACTCTCAATCGCCGCCGCATACTGCGCTTTGCAGATCTGGCACACATCATACAGAAATACAGTGCAATGGAAAGCACCTGGAAGGCACACACAGCTCGATGGGAACCTCTTGCCTTCAAGCAACCCACCGGACGGACAAAAAGGATACACCCTTATGGGGCACCTGATCAACATCCCATCAACAAAAAAGTGAAGCCCTTTACGGGATGCAGAACTGTCCTTGACAGCCTGCTTGATACACCTTGTCAGATACACACAACGCCGAGTACCAAACCAACACATAGCCTTCGGGCATGTTGGGTACTCCAGTAGGTGGCTAAGAGCAGTGAGGCCATCCTCACTAGCATTCCTTCAAAGAGGCACTCTTTGGAAGATGCTGATCTCGATGTTTTTATGTTCTTCTAGAGCTTTTCTTCCAACAACCGGTGCATGAGGGCATTGCGCGACCTTGCCGAAGTCAACTAGGTAGCCGGAGTAAATCCTTGGAATGACACGGCTATAACCTTCACCGCCGATGACGAGCCAAGGGCCAGATCAGTCCGAGCACCAGCCGCTTTGGTCCTAAACCCAATAGTAGACGGCTTTCGGCTCACCAAAGTGCTCATGGACGGTGGCAGCGGATTAAACCTCATCTATGAAGATACGCTTCAAAAAATGCAGATGGACAAAAGTCGCATTGAGCAAAGTGGCGCCACTTTTTGAGGCATCATCCCCAGTCGAGAAGCAATAAGCTCGGGGAGGATCAAACTCAACATTGTATTCGGCACGCCAGAGAACTGTAGGTCCGAAGAGTTGCTCTTCCACGTGGCACCTTTCCACAGCGGATATCACGCCCTGTTAGGGCGAGAAGCATTCATACACTTTCTAGCCATACCCCATTACGGGTACATGAAGCTCAAAATGCCAGGGCCCAACGAAGTTATCACTATCACCAGTGATCCGGATATAGCACTCCGCGCCGAAAACAAGACCGCATCCCTAGCCCTCGAGGCGCTATCCGAGGCCCTCGCGGCTGAGGAATTGACCACTCTGCATTCTACAGTGGACAAGGACACCGTAATCCTCGACAAGAGGCCCAAATCCACTTCTTTTAAACCAGCAGACGAGACAGTCAAATTTGAAGTACACTCTAATAAAACAACAGCCATTGGAGCACAGCTGGATCCAACGATCAACACCGCATTAAGAACGTTTCTGCGCGAAAATTGGGACATCTTCGCCTAGCATCCTTCAGACATGCCAGGAATCCCAACCAGACTGGCCGAACACAACCTCAATATAATAAAAGGCTTTAAACCAGTCAAGCAAATGTTGCGGCAATTTTCCGAACCCAAGCGACAAGCCATGGGGGAGGAACTAGCCAAATTACTTGAAGCCGGGTTCATCAGAGAGATTAAGCACCCGGACTGGCTAGCAAACCTGGTCATGGTGCCAAAGAAGGACAAATCCTGGCGCCTTTGTGTTGATTTCAAAGATCTCAACAAAGCCTGCCCTAAGGATCCCTTCCCACTGCCCCACATCGACCAAATAATTGATGCAACTGCAGGACACGATTCACTGTGCTTCCTCGATGCATACTCCGGATACCATCAAATTAAGATGAGGGAATCCGATCAAGGCGCAACGGCATTCATCACTCCGTATGGGCCTTTCTGCTTCAATACTATGCCCTTTGGACTCAAGAACACTGGTGCCACCTACCAACGCATGATTCAAACATGCCTGGAAAAACAAATTGGCAAAATGATGGAGGCATATGTAGATGATGTAGTCATCAAAACTAAACATGTCGAATCATTGGTGGACGACTTGTGCCTCACATTCGACAACCTCCGAACATATGACATACGGCTCAATCCGAAGAAATGCGTTTTCGGCGTCCCTGCTAGAAAGCTACTCGGGTTCTTTGTTTCCAATAGAGGAATCGAAGCAAATCAAGCCAAAATTCGAGCCTTGTCGCAATTGGCGACACCTACAGACCTAAAGCAGGTCCAAAAGCTAGCTGGGTGCGTGGCAGCCTTGAGCCGCTTTATCTCCAGATTGGGAGAAAAGGCACTGCCGCTTTATCGCCTACTCCGATGTATCGATCATTTCGAGTGGACGGATGCGGCAACAGCCGGGTTGGAAGAAATAAAAACTTTGTTAGCAAACAACCCAATCCTGGCCGCACCAAACGTCGGCGAACCTATGCTACAGTGCATATTAGCAACTCACCAGGTGGTGAGTGCTGTGCTCGTTGTCGAACGGGAGGAAGAGGGACATAAATTTCCACTCCAAAAACCAGTATACTATGTATCGGCGGTCCTTACACCATGCAAATCCTGATACCCACATTATCAAAAGATAGCGTATGCGGTCTTCATGGCATCTCAAAAGCTGCAACACTACTTTCAAGAATGCTCGATCACGGTGGCCTCTGAAGTGCCACTCAATGACGTAATAAACAATCGAGACGCCACCGGCCGCATTGCCAAATGGGCTATTGAGCTCTTACCATTTGAAATAACATACAAGCCACACCGAGCTATTAAATCTCAGGTATTGGCCAACTTTGTCGCCGAATGGACGGAAGCCGAACTCCCTAAGGAGTACACCACATACTCCAACTGGGTGATGTACTTCGACTGCTCCAAAAATTAGTCGGATTGGGGGCCGGTGTCACCCTCACATCCCCTACAGGGGATACAGTCCGTTATGTATTACAAATCATGTATATGGACTCCAATAACACGGCCGAATATGAAGCACCCCTACATGGACTCCGGATGGGCGATTCCATGGGCATACAACGCCTTGAGGTGTGCGGGGCTTCGAACCTCACGATATCTCAGATAAATGGAGAAATTGATGCAAAAGATCCAAAGATGGCGGCCTACCGCAACGCCGTACTTCGAATATCAGCTCGGTTTGAGGGCCTCAAGTTTCATCACGTGGCTCGAGATAGTAATCAAGTAGCACACATCCTCACTCGAATGGCGCTAAACGCTACCCCGTCCCACCTAACACCTTTTTGGAAAGGCTTTTTAAGGCATCTATAGTATGGCAAGACGAGAGCGGAAATACCAGTCCGACGCCGATCACACCCCCAGACGCCGAACATGATTCGGATATCATTGGGAGCTCGGGCACTGAGCCAAGCCTTCCGCTCATGTAATCATGGTGGTTATTGCTCCATGGACCGAACCCTTATTGGCCTACCTTAATAAGAAGGAACTCCCTAATGATCAGAACGAGTCCCGTCGCATAGTTCGATGCTCCAAGGCCTACAAAGTTCACGAAGGCGAGCTCTACATGAAAAGCACTACTGGAGTTCTCCAAAGATGTATCTCCATAGAGGAGGGGCAGCAGCTCTTGGCTGAAATACACGCTGGCCTCGGCGGCCACCACGCCGCAGCTCGGGCCCCCGTAAGCAAAGCCTTCCATACAAGATTCTTCTGGCCTATAGCCCGAGCAGATGCATAGGCCCTTGTGCAGCATTGTGTAGGATGCCAGCTCTTCGCTAATCAAAGCCATATGCCGCCCACTGCCCTAAAAACTATCCCCGTTACCTAGCCTTTTGCGGTCTGGGTGCTAGACATGGTCGGACCCCTCAAAGGGGGAAGCCATAAGAAGAAATACTTACTGGTCATGGTGGATAAATTCACTAAGTGGATAGAGGCCAAACCAGTAAAAATAGCTGAAGCCGGACCGGTGATATATTTTATATCCGGCGTCGTACACCATTATGGTGTCCCGCATAGCATTATTACTAACAAAGGCTCTAACTTCACAACCGATGGGGTAAAAAATTGGTGTGCTAACCTGGGCATCAAGCTCGATTATGCCTCCGTATATCACCCTCAAACAAACGGTCAAGTTGAGCGGGCCAATGGCCTGATAATGAGCGGCGTCAAACCCAGGCTAGTGCGATCCATAAAGGAGTCAGATAAACACTGGGTCGAGGAACTCAATTACGTACTCTGGGGGCTGCGAACCACGCCCAACCGCACGACCGGATACACACCATTCTTAATGGTGTACGTCGTAGAGGCTATCTTGCTCTGCGACATTATTCATGATTCGCCTCGAGTGCGTATGTATGAAGAGAGAGAGAGAGGCCGAGCTCGATCGGCAGGACGACCTAGATGGCCTGGAGGAGGAGCGTGATGTTGCAAAAGCTCATTCCGCATTCTACCAACAACATGCTTGAAGATACCAAAGTAGAGAAGTGCGGGCAAAGACATACAACGTCGGTGAGCTCGTTTTACGCCTCCCAGAGAAGAAAAAGGACAAACTCAAACCAAAATGGGAAGTTCCCTTCATTATAGATGAAGTTCTGATGGGAGGAGCCTACCGCCTTCGCAACACATCGGATAATCGCTTAGAGCTGAACCCTTGGAACGTTGCCTGACTCTGAAGATTGTACGCATAAGTACATCCATGCTTTTTATTTCGTTCCTTTTTTTCTTTCTTCTGTCAACTTTTCTCTTTTCCATTTTTATATGTTTCCCATGGTGAGTTCGGATAGGTGGAACACTTGCGGGGTACACATCCTTAAATGTATACACCCTCGCCACGATTGGCGGCTTCCGTAAATAGAAACTTATTATTATACCAAGCATAAATCTCACAATATATGTGTCGAATATGGATACATATCCTTTCTTGCCATTATATGCACCTCAATGACTTAAGTTTTTGCCAAGCTGGGTTGCCTCGCTCCTATGCTTATGCCCTGTGTTCCCGATTGTTCGGCTAGGGCATAAAGGTAGCACCTCTGCAATTGTTACAACCGGGTCATCCGGACATGTACCTCAGACTGGTGAAGCCGAAAGCTAGCGTTCTTAAGGGAATAATTGGTCGGCACTAAAACGACAGATTGCAATCATCTTCAAGCACTTTGAGATGGTTTTTCCGTACTATGGACCACACGCCCCGACACGCGTCTTCATAATATGCCGACCCAAGGGAAGGAACCTTTAACGGAACTATTTTCCTTGGAAGATGTGTCTTACATATGTAATATAACATACATCCCGAACTCGATTTTTTTGTCTGTTTGAGCACAATGGCTGGGTTGCCTGGTTCCCGAAAGGATACTTCCTTCTGTCCTCCATACCCGAAAACACTCTGCCATTTTTGGTCCGAAGGGTAAAGCCGAAAGTCTGCGATGACAAAATCATTTCACATGTTCGGATCAAACCAAAGGTTGATCATAACTGTACATTGATACATTAAGTTAAAAAAAACTATTCCTTCTCTATGTCATCTATAAGGTTGTCTAATCTACAGTCTTCCTACGAATATTTCGCGGCGATCATTACTTGATCATAAAAAAATTAAAGGGATTTCCTTCCCATCTGGTCCATGTGGTCCCACCCGAGCCATATGGTTTGGATCCAGTTTCGAGTAGCGTGTCTGCACCATGGCCTAGGCTTCTCGTGCACCCTCACGACAGGCAGACGTCTTCCATAGCTCGAACCGGCGTCGAGCACCTTTGAACAAGTTTTTCAGGCCATCCATGCATTCTGGAGGTGTATCAGATGGCCATAACGACTTCACCATACTTTCATGGCTTTCCGGGCCAGAGCATGCACGGCGGACAACTCCTTTAGCACATCGCCTTGAAAACCGGACACCTCCTCCTCCGGTCGACCAGTTAACAAACATGCCGCAATAAATTCATGACATTCTGCATTATGGACTAAACATGAGTACCTCAGTTGGTTCCGAATAAGAGAGGATGACATACCGAACATGCCGCCCTTCAGCTTCTCATTTTCCTTCTGAGTGGCTAATAGCTGGGCCTTCAAGCTCTCTATCTCTTCGGATGGTTTGTCCTTTTCCTCTGCAAGTTTTTTCTCCCTAGACGCACCCATTGTGGTGTTTTTCAGTTCCACTAGTTCGGCGGTGACTGCACTCAATTGCGTCTGGCTTGTGTTCAGCTACTGAGCCAGCATAGTGTTCTTTTCTTGCAAAACCACCAAAATTCATTGATCCTTAAATTAGTTTGCTTCACTGTTTCAAGTCTTGGGGGCTACTGGGATATGACCATGCAAAATTGTGTCAAATTTTACCTGTATGCTCTTTGAGAACAACTGAATAACCCTGGCAAGGCTGTCTCGAGAGGCCCGGATATACGCATGTGTTGAACTCAGTGCTGTGAATTCTTGTTCAGACAAGGCAGCAGCACGCATGGCTTCCCTTAATCGACAATGATTCATCACGCTCTCCACTTCGGAATTCGTGACTGACACATCATCTGAATCCTCTTGAGGAGGCAGAATGGGCGTTGCATCGGCCTGCGTCCTAGCCGACGAGTCCGGCATCGGATTGGTGGACATTTGGCTAATCGGGAGTTTTCCCACCGTTTGTTGCGTACTCCTCCTAAAAGATTAAAAGATAGAAAGGGAAGGCCCTTAACAATCTGGACTCATGTCTAGGCATGCATTAAAGTATGCATACCTCTTGGAAGACTATGAGGTCTTCAAAGTACTCCCGGTCCCTTTGCGTTTTGAACGACGGCCTTGTACCGGGGCCGCCCTCGAGGAGATACGGTCCCTGGAGTGCCGATCCTGTTAAAATCCGGATCAGTACAACGGGTAAAGATACAGATAAAGATCTCTTCTTAGGAAGTCTCTAGATACTCACGATGAAAAATGGCTAAAGGCGAGGGTAGTCGGCGGTGATGGCCACTTTCGAACCGTCAAAACTCGCCTGATAGAATACCCCATCGTCGAATTCTATATATATCCGGATCCTCGCAAAAGCCAGGATCCTCATCACGATTATGATCCTCCGGCTGGGGAGCAGGACAGTGGACGTCCTCGATCCTCCTCCTCCATGACTAGTTGGTGGCAACAAAAAGTAAATTCATTTAGTATCTACAATGCAATAAAATAAGCACAGACGATCGAGATCTTACCCATTCAATAGGGGTGTACATGGAATAAGCCTCCCGACAGTTTAACCGGAGAAAGTCTTCCTTTTCGCCCTTGTATAGATCGGCCAAAAATTAAAGCCAGTTTGGCTCCAGACCCTGTCGTCTGTAACGGGACGCGTCGTCTTCTCTGTTGTAACACCATAAGGGAGTTACTCTGGACTGTAGAGGCCGCACACACCTCTTTACTACAATCGCCATAAACTCAACTATTGAGAGTTCGTAATAGGCGAGCAGCCTGACCTTACTGACCAACCTCTGTATCTCCGCATGGTCCTCTTCTGTGGGACTTTGGGGACGCCAGTTCAGGCCCTTCTTTAGAGGAGCACTGGAAAATTTAGGGAGGCCGCGCCTGACTAGATCCGGAAGCGGAACATCGTCTATATATAACCACTCCGAAGACCACTGTGGGTATGCTTCCTTAGGTGTTCCTACAGGGTATCCAGACCCGGCATAACGCCATACTTCGGCGCCGCCCACTTCAAATATGGAACCCCCTTGGTGGCGGGGGATGAGGCAGAAGAATTTCCTCCATGATCCAAAATGGGCCTCGATGCCTAGGAATATCTCGCAGAGGGCAACAAAGCCTGAGATGTGCAGAATCAAACCTGGGGTGAGATTGTGCAGTTGGATGCCGTAAAACTCCAATAACCGCTGGAGGAAGGGATGGATTGGAAATCCCAGGCCCCGCAATAGAAACGGGACAAAGCACACCCTCTCCTCCTTATTTGGGTTGGGGAAGTTCTCAGCCATAATGTCATTACCTATTGAATATAATCCCGCTCGAACAGGAACTAGATCTGCGACGGGGAGGTAGCCTTGTGTCTGGAGCCGGCTTAGTTGAAGATGAGGCACGGAGCAGCTCTGCCAATCACCCTCTTGAGGGCCATGGGGACGCGAGGAGGAGCCTAGGGCGCTGGTCATGATGGAAGGCTTTGTTTGTGGCTAGACTTGGACCGTTTCCCTACTACGCGATGTGAGATGGCATTTGGATATATATATATATCTCCTTATATAGATGCCATCCGAGTGTGGTGAAGGTCTTATTCGCGAGAAAACATGGACCGTTTGTGTTCACCTGGCGCACGAAAATCGAAGCGTCGATAGGGGGAAATCGTAAAAGACGTCAGGGTCATCGCCGGACTGTCACTGGTCCGGATTATAATGAAGAACCCGCCTTGCAAAGCCGAAGACATTGGCCAAAGTATTACATCGTCATTGAAGGGAAGTTCGGGGGCTACGGAGGGAGTCCTGGATTATGGGGTCCTCAGATGTCCGGGCTGTGTAGCATGGGCCGAACTGATGAGCCATGAAGATACAAGATAGAAGGCCTTCCGCCGTGTCCGGGTGGGACTCTCCTTTGCGTGGATGGCAAGCTTGACGTTCGGATATGTAGTTACCTTTCTGTGTAAACCGACTCTGTACAACCCAAGGCCCCTTCGGTGTCTATATAAACCGGAGGGTTTAGTCCGTAGAGGCTAAAAATCACATAGGCTAGACATCTAGGGTTTAACCATTGTGATCTCGAGGTAGATCAACTCTTGTAACCCCTATACTCACCCAATACAATCAAGAAGGACGTAGGGTTTTACCTCCATTAAGAGGGCCCAAACCTGGGTAAACACCATGCCTCCCTTATCTCCTGTTACCTTTGATCCTCAGACGCACAGTTCGGGACCCCCTACCCGAGATCGGCCGGTTTTGACACCGACAGTGGCCGCTGGTGGGAGCCTCATCTTCTTGGCGCTGGGGCCAGCCGACTCCATTTTCCTTGTGGGTGTCGCGCCGAGCTCACGGGTTTGAGCAGAGTAGCCAGAGACGAGCCTAGTGGCAGTGCGAGTGGGGAAGAAGGACGGCCGGGGTTTTCTGTAGGAGTGGAACAAGAGGAGCACGCATTTTCTGTATGAGTGAGGAAGAAGGTGAGCGGGGGGTTTTCTGGACAACTGAGGAAGATGGGGAGCAGGGGGAATTGGGGGGCGACGGAAGCGGGAGAGTCCAGTGAGCTGCACTATAAGTGGAGGTCAAGAGGAAGGAGGGTTTTTCTGGGATCGCCCCCTCTTCAAGAAATATGGGCTTCTCCTCGCAAAAAACAAAAACAAATAGGCTTTAAGATGGATAGGCTTTTGTATTGGCTCAGTCGGTTGCCCGTGTTTCGTACTGGAGGGCCTTAACACTAAAGGCAGCCCATTAGAGACACTCTCCAGCTCTCCAGCTTATTGCCCATTCGAAAGAAAAAAAAGAGACGCCTCCAGCTTATGGCTACTCATCGGTAACCTTTTATAACTTGGCATCCACCAAATTAGAGGATGTGGTACTAGATGCAGACACTCACACTGCTCGCGTAGCACGGCAAAGTGAGGTGTCAAATAACAAGCCTACAATATACTTACTAGATTGTGAAGGTTCACACGCTAGTCAACATTCACATTAAACTAAGCTTCAGAAGATACGGTATGCATACTAACATTCAGAAGAACAAAAGTTCAGCATGTTTATGCATCTCAATGATTCACCATACTATAACCAATACAAAGTTGTGAGAAGGTGTGGAAATAAAGAAAATCGGTCGATGCTTCTCTGAGCAAAGGGCCTCCCTGCGCACGCATTAATTTCCTATGCATGCTTGTTTCTTCTCAATGTTGCGAGCACTTTGAGCATATTGGAAACTCCACAGCTAGCTAGCTGCCTCATCTTGCAATTGATGCTGACACATTTGCAGCAAACACATGAGGCAATAGAGATGACTCAAGATGAGTCCATATTGTGCAGTTCGCCTGAAATCATCTTCATTGTCCTGAATCTGAAAAGATAGGAAAACAATAGCTATACTTAAACGGTGTTGCAAAACAGTAGCACATATCAATATCTCGGCATGAGAAAACATGATCATCTGGACGAAGGGGATACTGACCTGCCTGAGGAAGATTATATATAATTTCATAAGTCCTTAGTTGATTTCCACCTTCGGCTGGACTGGTTGTTTGCTCCTCCACACATGACAAGATCATTCTGCACTGCAATCAGCAAGTCAACGTACGAATAAGCTTATTTCATCTTGAGGTGGTCATTGTACCTAGTTACGAATGTAGGATTACCTGGAGCACCATGAGGTTAGCTGACAGCAGGTAGATGCAGCCATATAAATTTTGTGCGGTGCTACCAAAATTGAGGTTTGTATCCATTCCCATTATGAGAATTCTTCTTAAAGTTGTTAGAATGTGATGGCTTGTTCTTTGCATCAAACTTGCCTTTCCCCTGAGATTTGTTATTGTTGTTTTGGGGCTGGTTGGGCTAGAAGTTCTTCTCATGTACCATGTGGGCACTAAAAGCTCCCTCAGCGACCCGAGCACGTGTGTCTTTTGCTCTCACCTTCTCTTCAAAATCAAGAGTGCTGATGAGATCCAAAACGGAAAACTCATGTATCTTGTTTTTCAGAGAAGTAGCAACATTGTTCCACAAAGGTGGAAGCTTGGCAATGATGGTCCCAGCAACAAATTTGTCCGGCAACACACATAAAGTACTCAAGTTCCTTAGTGAGTGATTGTATCTCATGAGTCTGCTGAACAACAAAGCGCTCATCAGTCATCTTGTAGTCACAGAATTGCTCCATGATGTACAACTCGTTGCCAGCGCCCGAGGCCCCAAACGTGGCCTCGAGCGTAGCCCACATGTATTTGCCGCTGTCAAACGACATATATGAATCCACAATGGAATCGTCAAGAACACTCAGCAGGGCGGCTCTGAAGCGGGTATCCATGTTCTCAAAAGCTTCCTGCTGTGTAGGATTAAGATCGCCCTCAGGCTTACCCTTAGTGGCGTCGTAACAGTACATGATCTGAAACCAATATACTTCTCTTGTGCGCCACCTTTTATATTGCACCCCCTTAAAAGTAGGCGGCTTCAAAAGCGCAGCAAAACCACTCGGAGTAAATTGCCTATAATTAGGTTTTTGGATTGGATTGTTGAATATATGAGCAATTTACTATGAGATTTATTCCAAATCAACAGTAAATAGATCATGACGATAATTGCAAAGATCAAAGTAATGATGCAGACTAAACTAGGAGGACAGAATCACATACTGTACAGCGGGAGTAGAACCGCTGTGGTTGATGTTGTCACTCATGTTGTTGATGAAGAGGTTACCGAGGTCGGGGAAGAAGGTTGTCGTTGACGAAGTCGTCACTGGCAGCAGTCACAAGAGTGTGCTCCCCAAAAACCTGATCGCTCCTCTCCCATACAGGATCACGAAAGGCGGGGTTCGGAGGACTGTTGTCCCTTCTCGCGGTGCACGCCAGAAGGAGGGATGGAGAAGAATTGTGTGGCGGCACTAAGATCTGGAACAGTGTGAAACCATATGATACAGCGGTGGCTAGGGTAGAGCCTGTCAGGTCGGTCATGCAAGTAAGACCAAGTACAATAGTACTCCCTCCGTCTCGGTTTACAGGGCATGCACTTTGTTCTAGGTTGAGAATTTAACTAGTTATATATGTAATATATGTGATGAAAAATATACGTTTAGAAACTTCATCCGCTTAAGAATCCAATGATATACTTTTGGTGACATATAACACATATTTAGTTAGTCAAATGGATGATCTGGAATACGTGGACGCCCTCTAAACTGAGACGGAGGGAGTAGGCCTTTGGCCCAAACACCACGTCCAAGTCAATAATAGACCCACTATCCAAAAGAATCAGAAACGGCTGAGTAATTCAGTCATCCATTAATTATTAATTAATGACTTAATAAATTTTCCGACCAACAAAAATATAGACCAGGTGCATAGCTTTTGTCCTTGGACAGGCTCATTCCCGAAGAGCGCCCGTGTAGGTTTTTTATTATCATTCTCATGCAAATGCTAGAATAGATCACATTATAAAGTGGTGCAACTCACACTCACCTAGCAGTATGGGACTAAACTTTAGTCCCACTCACACCACACTTAGAGCATGGTTAATAGTATAGCCAACATTTGGCTATATGAAGTTGACACATCATCTAGAACCAACCTAATAGCCTGCTAGTACAATAGTTAGTCCCTTTAGTATAATAGTATATCATTAATAATGGCCCCACCTTTTGTCTCACAAAGTATGTTGGAGCACCTCTACAACCGGCTACAAGTTTACAACCCTCTTCTCTTCTCTCTCCTCTTCTCTCTCCTTCAACTAAGCACAAATACTATATTGAAATCCGTATAGCCTGATTATGTCATCTAATTGTAGTACTTGCTATAAAGTTACTCTCCACTGTGTAGTCTGAAATGCTAGGCGTGGAGTGGGAGGTGCCCTCAGTCGGCCCGCTGCTTCAATGACGGAAGCAGTGAGAGGTCGTGTCGCCCTAACTTGCCATCCATGTGGAGCAACGGGCTCAGCTGGCGCCTCGCAGGAAGCGCGTGTGGGAGGGGGAGGGGTTTTTGGTGGGCCAAGAAGGTGAGAAGCCAACTTGGGGTCGGTACGGACGGGGAAATATCATGTGCTCCCATACTCACTAGTTTCATGCATATGACACTAGTCTACTTGTTCCTCGTAAGCAAGAAATATCATGAGCATGTTACCACTTCTCATTAACTACTTGCCACATAAGAAAAATTTAAACATCTACCTCTAATAATGGGTTGGTCGTGTTTAAACATCTACCTCTACTAATAGTATAGCACATATCCGGACCAACCATTTTCTTGCCCGACACCACACTTAGAGCATGGTTAATAGTATGCAAGAAATATCATGAGCATGTTACCACTTCTCATTAACTACTTGCCACATAAGCAATTTTTTCTTGGAGTGCACTAAGTTACTCCCACTATAGCTAGACGTACAAAGTGCAGGCTATGTAGAGGGCGTAGTAAGCAAGGTTCTCATCATTCTGCGAGTTGACATGACACATCAAAGTAGTAGTTTTTTTTCAAAATGTACATCAAAGTACCAGTGTAGTAGTCTCCAAAAAGGGCCGACCATTTCCATGGCTACCATCCCATCCCGTGCTCCGTCATTGAGTATGTGCACGATTCATGTAACATTCAAGAAAAAAACTGCGTACGTTCCATTGAAGAAAAAAATTAAAAACAAACACGCCACCGCGTCATGGTCGAACTTTGATTTGTCCACGCGTGGTTCCCGACCCTCTTCTAAGTGAACAACTACCAAACGCGTCAAATTATCACGTGAGCTGCCTCTTCATCCAGAAATGAGCTCCACCATGTAGCCCCGCGCGTGTGTTAGGTAATGAGGCACAGAGTACGTGTGTCCGTGCATGCAATTTTTCTCTTCGTGCATGTACTCCTTTTTTGTGGGTGATTCGTGCACGTACTCGGCCTACGTTGGTGACCGTTGGTGAGTCTCACCTTTCTCTACATCTCAACATGTACATCTGCATCTATGTCTACACTACATCTACATCTACATCTACCTCTACTGTAGTGCACCAAGTTTTAAACATTAGATCAGCCATTTTCTTGCATGACACGACCAGCCCGTATTGCTTCTTCCTCCTCGTCTCTCTCAAAGTGCGTCCGGCAGGCGATTTTGCCGTCGACTGAGGTTGGTTCGCTCACACTCGGTCCCACATGTTATAAATCTAAAAAGAATACTCTGACCAACGGACCATTGAAAGAAGTATATTTTTCACCCTCAAATGTAAGTTGATGGACAAATAACCCCTCAAAGTCAATTTGGTATGGTTTTTACCCTCAAATCTCTAAAACCAGGTATATCACCACCTTGAGCGGTTTTAGTGTTCACATGTTAGAGTTTAGGCGGTTTCGATTGTTGACTAGGAATTGACTAATTATTTACACTAATGAAATGGCAACGACACCGTCGGAAGCCGTGAATGTCGTCGGAGATGTACCCAATGGACCCCGACCTTCCCTACGAGGAGAGAAGATCATGCGGGTGCCTTTCAAGCTCAAGGGGTTGTCGGGCTACCTCGTCGGCTCGTCGCCTCCCTACCTTTGGTCCTCCCAAAGCCTCTATCATTGTTGCGCAGCTCATGCTGGCGCTCATTTGCAGGTGGGCGCTGCTAGCTAGGAGACATAGTTGAGTTAATCAAGCCCTACTTGAAAATCAATTGTGTCCTTGGCCTAAGCTCTACCACTACTAGAAGAAAACTCCTGCAGAGGAGGTCGATGAGAGGCAGCACCGTGCTACCTACATTGGTCGTTTGATTCATAGGATAGAATGCTATAAGATTTTCCCCATGTAATCATGTGTTAATTGGCAATCTAGCATCCACCCAACTTTTTTTTCACTTCCTTTGTTTTTTCTGTATCAAACACTCTGGTTTTTTAGGGGAACATTGTGTTAATGCTATGTGATTCAAGTGGACATGCCACTCCAATATTTATTTTTCTTTACGAAGAGAGTACTTGCTGCTGCTATTCATTTAGTAGTACTAGGTTAGTAGGTGACCTTGCGCTTGGCTCTTCTCCTCTTCCGGAAGTCGAAAAATAATGATGGTACTACAGTAGTACTTCTGGCAATCTGACACCAAATGAACTGTTGCACGTCCACCACTTGTAAGAAAAAGTTTCTCCTCGTGCTGCGAGCCATCGCGCATGCGTTAGCGAGGGACTTCGTCGTTCTGCGAGTTGACGGAACACATCAAAGTTATATAGTACTCTCTCCAAAAAGGGCCGACCATGTCCATGGCTACCATCCCATGCTCCGTCATTGAGTACATGCACTATTCACATGCCATCGAGGAGAAAAAATATTGCGGTGCACAACCAAAGATGACCTTATTCACCTCCTTCTTGGTCACGGTGCACAACCAAAGATGACTTTATTCACCTGGACGGAGGGAGTAATATAAAATATTATGAGTGCAGATGCTCTACCGCGAGGTTCCTTGCTCCTTCTCGGTAGTCGAGAATCTATCAGGATAGAATCTATGAAGTGAGTGTTTGGTTCAAGCCACACCTTAGTCAAGCCACACTTGGACCCCACATGCCATACACACAAAAAATAAGGCAAGATTCCCTTAGGCTTGCCAACTTGTGGCTCTCATTTTGATGGACTAACCTTAGGCAAGCTTGGCAAAAATGTGTGGCAAAGTGTGGCAACGCTAGGCCTAGAACCAAACAGACCCTAACCTTAGGCAAGTGTGGCAACATTGTATGGCAAAGTCTAGCATGGTTAGGCCTAGAACCAAACAGCCCCTTAATGTTTATTTGCTAATTAATAGCATTGCATGCAATGAACTAACCACTGCATGTCATGTTTGGTAGTATCGAGTCATTGAAAACATGCACGCACACATCCCTTATTGGTTGATATGTTAAGAAACAAGAATGTTTATTTGCTAATTAATAGCATTACAGGCACGCTCGACGACAGAGAAGGAGCAAGGAACCTCGTGGTTGAGCGTCTGCACTCATAATATTTTATATTATTCAGTGATATAAAATCAACCAATCATCTCCACGGTAGACCGGAAGAGTACGAAATGCGGCAGCCCAGTGTAGTTACATCATACTACATGGCTAACCCACGCTATCACCATATTTCTTGGCCTCCGTGCGACACCTAGCTCTAGTAATCCAGCAGCCCGTATCGCTTCTCGCTCCTAGTCTCTCTCAAAGTGCGGTGGGCTGGTGTGTTTGTCGTCTATTGAGGTCGGTTAACTCAGCACATGTTAGCGACATGCCAAGCGCATTCTAAAAAAAATATTGTACTCTATTTTTATGCCAAGAAGAGGAAGTGCTTTGACCGACGGACCAAACGAGACAGGCGTGTCGTGCCATGAGTGGGTCCAGTTTCTCGTTTTGAACTTGTTTGGTGTAGTAGTAACACTTGGTTTTGACTATTGATAAGATTTTATATAGGGCCTAATGTATTCTTCGAGGATGCCTTTAACTATTGATAAGATTTTATATAATTTGAAAATTATATCATTTGAAGCTCCTTTCACGTTCCGTTTTCAAAACAATATCCTTCACCTACAAATTTAACTGTATGCTTTGAGCAACTTGCATGTCCTATACTGCTCCTGTTTGGATACTCTAACTTAGCTAGAGGTCAGACTAACTCATGACTAACCCTGAACTAACTGTAGCCAAAGAGGTGTTTGGGTGATAGGGTTAGATTGATAATAAATGCACTTGATGGAGAGAGAAAAGTGATTTTTCAGTGGGCCCAATGAGAACTATCTCCAATTAGCACCTCTTGGGTGGGATAGTTTTTTTGGTGGGTTCGGTGCAACTTGCCCCAATTTAACCCTCATGCTTGGATACTTTAGGGCTATTTGAGCCCCAACTAGCTCAAACTAACTCTAACCCACGGATCCAAATAGGGCCAAAGTTAGTCTCGGAAAACGCACTAAGCCCTATTTACATGGACAGACGGAGTACATGATACTAGCAAACGCTCACCATTAATAGTAGTTCATTGGTTGGTTTTGATTTTTGATTCAGTTGTTGTGTTGCTACCGTCCAATATTCGTGTGTGGTTGTTTCTAGAGTAAAAAAAGGAGGTACTAGTACTTACTGTGGGACAGGTGAAGTGATGGTTGCTTCGCCCGAGCAACTTATTACTCTAGGAATATGGGAGTACCAACAGATTCAACAAACAGAGAAATGATGGTTGCTTCATCCAAGAAACTTACTGTGGCGAAGGTGGGGCTCTGTGATTTGACTGCTCACTAGTCATTACTATGCGGCGCAACGACTGGGGTGAATCTTTCCCTACAGTTGTGCACTCAATATTGCTGCATGGCAGGTGGAGCCGGATGAAGGATGTCCCACATGTCGGCGAAATGAAGTTGAATTGTTTCCGGCATTGCTATCAATCCTTCAGGATTTGTTTATATGTACGCATAATTTTAATGAAATTGTACTGTGATGCTATGAAGGTTTCAACTTTGGTTCCCGCAGGAAAAAAAGGTTTCAACTTAGGATTCATGTGTCCTCTTGCCTCAAGATTATCTCGTTACAACATTCCATCAAGTACAAATGAAACTACCAGGCTGCTAATGCATCTCAATTGTTCGCAGATCAGCGCCAATATTCACATCACAACTGAAGACAAAGTTGGGAGAAGGTGTACAAATAAAGAAAAAAATATAATTGATCGATGTTGTTAGTAGGCATGGCTCCATTTTCTGGGCACAGTGTTCATTGGTTGGCGGCTAGTTTCACCCAGCTCTGTAGCCAAAAAAGAGGTGTATGGAGGACACCACAATCCGATCATTTTTTGCAGCTACACTAAAATCGAGCTGACCATCCCTGTTTGCAAAAATATCCAGTCAGTGTGAATTACAATAATAGTGGAACTAAATGATGAAACATAACACACACAAATAGAAGCCGATCACCTCTGCGATCTCTCTTTAGGACTAACTACTTGTTGGAGAAGATTAGGCACGGAGTTGGATGAGGAGGATAGCAAAACCAACCTCCCTTTCTGCAGTCCCACAAAAATGTAAAAACGTTGCCCGTGTGACATTTTGGCGGAACTGCACAAAACACTCTTCAGAAAAAAGTGATTTGTGCAGTTCACCAAAAGGTCGCAATAGCAACGAGGTGAAATGGACAGCCCTGTTTGCAAAAGTAGGTAGAAAGGAAACAATTACTGCACAATAACACGAGTTGAAGACACATATGCTGACAAAAAAGAAGCATATTCCATGTAATAAGGGAAAGATAGCAGCATGGTGGTTTATCAAAAATGGTTTGAGGATGAGATTGCAAGATGGGAAGTACGCCGGCCGAGATATGTTTTAAGCAAACAACTAAAGAAGATCCACATGCAGGATTTTCCACATGCAACAACGTGGGAAGATGGGCAGTGGAGCAAGGTTGGATGAAGCTGTACCTGAGGGTCCTCGGGATGAAACTAGGAGGGCGCCGGCGGCCGGGATCTGCCCATACTGCGGCAGCGAGCAAGTGGCGAAGGCCCTGCCACGTCGGAGCTTGGTCAGAGAGAACAGCAGGTACCGCAGATTGGGACGTGCTGCCTCAACACCGTCGAACGGAGAAATGATGCACATCCTCCCTTTCCGCCGGTGTACGGGATGCGGCCGGATCACTGATCAACGGTGAGAGAGAGAGGCCACCGCCGCCTTGTGTGAGATGGTGTGACGAGAGACAAACCCCGGCAGGCAGGCTCCGTTGTATATAGTGGAGCGTATATTTCCATTTTACCCATGAAAATCGTTTTATATTATGTACGTTCCATTGAGGAATATATAACTTTATTTAATACTAACGCGTCAAGTCAAACTTTGTTCTTCCTACGCATGGTACACGACCCTCCTTCTAGTAAACAACCGCTACACATCAAATTATCACGTCGGTTGCCTTTTCGTATAGAAACAAACTCCACCGTGTACCCGCGCGGGTGTGGCCGGGAACGAGACATGAGTACGTGCGTCCTGCGTGCACCACATCTTTAGGTGCGGGTACGTACGTGGGTGGGTGTGAGAGAGATGGTTTGTGCGAAACAGAGGCAATGTGTCGATGATATCTCGAACAAAAAAAGGTAACATATGCAATGTCTGTGAAACAGAGTCATGAATATACCATATATAGAGGGAGCGATCCACGAGAAGAGGGTGGAGGGATCATCGGCGTGAGATATCGATAGAATCGAAAATAGGGATGAAGTGTGTGGCTGCGCAATCGATAAAGAGTGCCATCGAATTTGTGTTTGCCCACATCAAAGATACAGGGCGGCTGGCCTACTGGAATTTGAGAGGGCAGAGGTGCAATTTTTCTCTGTGTCATGGATACCTACCTACAACGTCCGAATATCGGTGTGTGGGGGGAAGGGAGCAGAGACCTAACTATAGAGAGGTAGATCGACTAGTATATGTGTGGAGAAGGAGAGAGACCTAGCTATGTATTGAGGGAGATCAATCGACATCCATGCATATGTGTAGCGGAGGAATAAGGTTGGGAGAAAAACAAAGGTAGAGTGTCAAAGGTTTGGTGGTGGAGTGGCGTCTCACAAATAGTGGGAGAGGCCTGCTAGACAAACCGAGGGTACGAGTGCAATATCAATAAGACAGGGCCGGAGATGTCTGTCTGTCTATGCATGTGCATGTGAGATACGGATTGGGAGGTATGCAAGGATGATGAGACGAGACGATATGGTTGTAAGCATACGTAACTACATAGGAAGATCAACCGTCGTGTGTTCGAGAAAGGGAGAGACATAACTAGTGAGGTAAGTCTATCGTTGCGTGGGGAAAAAGAATTATAGTCGACCTAGCTATATGTAGGGAGATCAGTACATATACATGCATGCATGTGTTAGAAGCATATAAGGTCCGGAGAGACAGATAGGGGGAGAGGGGTGCGGCTAGGAGGTGGTGCGAGAGGCCTACTATGTCGAGGGGGGAGGAGTGTGCAAGTATGAGATCGGTGAAAAGAGGGGTGGGAGTGTGCACTTGCGTGGAACCGTATTGGACATAGGAGGGGCATGGATGGTGAGAAGAGAAGAGGGGAAGTATGTGTTTGTGGCAGGCACACTTGGCTAGAAAGGTATATCGACCGGTGTGTGCCGTAAAGAAGGAATCGGGGGGCCTACACACATCGCGGGTGAACGACCTAAAGAGAAATAACGAACGTGCGCGATGGAGGGGACGCTAAGGGAGGGTGAGAGGGGGCGGGCGTGTGCATGCACGATAGAAAGTTAGTGCTAGCTAGCTACGAGAAGAGGATCATGAAGGTTTAAAAGACAAACAGAGATCATAATTCACTATAAAAAAGTGGATATGGATACTTGAAGAAGATATCATAATGTAGAACATTGATTATAATTTGGGCTAATGTGTGGCTTTTGCAGCTCAGGGCAAAATATACTTGTCATAATGTAGGGGGCGGGGCACTATTCTTTGTGTGATAAACACGGTGTACGTATGGAACATGGTTTAGATTATGAATAAATAGTTAGTACATCAAATGTACTATTATTTGGAATCAACATCAAGTGTATTCAAAAAATTGAATTCGAGTTCATATAGTACACATAGTTCATATCTATCTCAATAGTAATCATGTGGTGTGTTGTTAAGGTAATACAAGAATGATGGTTGAAGTTGGCAACAATCATGATTGTAGATTCTTATTGAAATATAGAAATGAATTCAAATTTAGTTCGAATTGCAGCGGTAGTATAGACATTTGGAATGCACTAAAATGTTGGTATGAGTAGGTTACATGCATTATACACCCAGCGAAAAAATTTAATTGGACATAACCTGGATTCATACTCTGTTTTGAATATCATCTGTATAGTAAAATGGGAAAAGACTCTCTCTTTGTGTGGTGTGAATAGTTTAATTTTTTTCGTTTTTTCGTTGTGGGAAGTGTGAATTGATTTGGTACGTACAAGTACAATATTACACATTAGGCTTGTCCCTAAAATTCAACCCGCGCCTTGTTATATCCTGAAAATTCAGATATCGTGCTCCCAAAACTGGCGCCTTCACAACCCGCGCCTAGCTATCCCGAAATTACAACACGTGCGAAAACTCCCTCCAGCTACCAAATCCCGACACGCGAAATTCCCCTTCTAACCCTGAGCCAAAAGGGCCGCTAGTTCAAATTAGTGGGGGTAATTTTGTAACACACCCTACATTTTGGACAAGCGCGTCCCTAAGTCATGGTTCCCCCTCCCATCGCCTCCTTTTCCCATTCGAAATCCCAGGCCGCCATAACCTCTCCGCTCCAGCCGCAAAACCCTACCCTCCTCCATCCGCCACCTCACCGCAGCCCAGCCGGAGCCTCTTCCCCGATGACGTCGTCCACGGCAACAGCTCGACGTCCCTCATCCACCTCCTCGTATGAGGATCTGCCGTCCATCTCATCGTCCCGCCGGTTCAGCCGCCCCCATCCCCACAGCGCCGCCTTAACCTGCTCCACCGGAACCGCAACATCCTCACCGACTCCATGGATGAAGCCAAGGCCTGCTCGGTGCCACCAAAGAGGTTGTACACTCATGGCATCACACTTTCTCCTTAACTCACCCTCCGGGCGCTGACGGTGCTCCATCCCGCACCCCCATGAGGCGGCTACCTCGAAGCCGGCGTCGTAGGCAACACATCCACGACGGCTCTCCCCCAGTGCGAGGCCCCTTCGGTGGCGGCGGCCATACTAGCCAGATCTGCTGCTGCTACAGCTCTCGCTCGCTCACGCTACTGCTAGTGCTCCGGCTCTCGCTCGCTCGCGCAGCTGCTGCTGCTCTGGCTCTCTCTCGCTCGCTCGTGCTGCCGCTGCTCCGGCTCTCTCCCGCTTGCTCACGCTGCTGCTGCTCCGGCTCTCACTCGCTCGCACTGCTGCTCCTGCTCTCCCCCTCGCTCGTGCCGCTGCTCTACTCTGATTTAGCTACACTGCAGTTGATTGAATCGACTTTTGGGTCAGTCGATTTTCAGGGGGTGGGGGGCTCGTCGGAGTTAAGGAAGAACCACCCGCAACGGGGAGGGGGCTCGCCGGAGAG
>NC_041390.1:130719939-130727432 GCF_002162155.2 Triticum dicoccoides | reverse complement strand
GCGGCAGCGTACTGGCGGTGGGGAGTTGTTTCAGGGCGGTGAGGCGGCGATGGACCGGTGGTGGGGAGTTGTTTCAGGGCGGCGAGGCGGCGCGGGGGGCGACGGTTCGGCCGGTGGTGGCTGGCGGCTCAGGGGGGTGCAAGTTGAAGATGAACTACAGGCCCTCCCTAAACTACATATGAAGTGCCTCTCTACTACCATTGCGTTCAGTTTCGACAGTAACATTCAGTTTCCATAGTAAATTTCAGTTTTGACAGTTAAGTTCAGACTCAACAGTTTTTACCTCATCTGTTGTAGTCAGGTGGTTTTTGGTGGTAATGTATTTTACATCATCTATAGGAGATGCTATTAGAATCCCACTTGAGATTAACGATGTCTGTCTTGTGCTACTTCATCCTCGACGTCTTACGGCTCACCGGAGCTGCTCCATCGACGTTACGATCCATCACAACAGAGTAGTGCCCTGGACACCGTCTACAGATTCCTCAGATCTTCCTCCACACCTCCGACAGCCACCTTTGCCTCAGCTTCTTCAGCAACCAACCCAATGATGCTGAGCTCGACACGGCTACGGCAAAGAGGTTGTACACTTGCCGCATCACTTATTACTCTACATTCATGTCGATCCATTAGGGCTATTTTGGTTGAACGAAAAAGCATAGCAATAGGAAATTTTCCTATGGCACTCTACTATTCAATTATTCATTCATTTTGTTGAAATGAATGGAGAAAAACATCCACCTGGACCTACTTTTAAAAATCCTATGCATGAAAACAAGACCAAGTGCATTAGTGGCAGAATAACATTCTAACTATACACGCTTTCATATGGTTTCACTTTATTTTGGCCATGTTTCTTTGCATTCCTCCGCTCCTCCAATTCCTATGAACCAAACACCCAAGTTGACAGAAATCATGTGTTGACAAATGCTCTGTTTCCCATGTGCATTCCTAACCTATTCCGGTGTTTTTCCTCCTATCCCTGCGTTTTTAGAATCATGCAAGCCAAATGACCCCTTACAGAATTATTTCAGTTACAGGTAGGCGTCGAAGAAAACTTTGTGTGGTTTGTCCTGCTCCTGCCGCGACGTCGTCCACCTCACCTGAGTTGCTACATCGACAGAAGCATCCACCAAACAAGACATCACGACTCCTGACCATCTTTCGCCGCCTCAGATCTCCTTCCCAGCCGCCGGCACCCACCACAACGACATCACCATCATCGACTCGGCAGATGAACCTGAGGAGTACATGGGTCCACAAGAGAGGTCGCACTCTTTTGTTTCTCCTTTATGTTATGCATTGCTTAATATTATCTGCTACTTTGTTGTCTTATTCACCTCTTAGACTCCAAGTCAGGTCCAAATTGATGTTCAAACTTGAGTTCTAAATTAGTTGTGGGGCACATATCGAGGCAGCAATGAATAGTATCTCTGTCTAATATCTGGTTCACCTAGGGTATGCCTATGTTGTTCATCTTGGGTGGGAAACAAATAGTAAAGCAATCATCATCTGTTTTTATTAAATTAAAGCAATCATCAGCCTGCTATCATTATTTTTGGATCCATCCACTAGTTGTTACCATTACTCTAGATTTCTGCATGCTCTCCTTACATAATCTCAATATAATTTTTTGTATGCATGTTAGATATTGTACACAGTCATGCTGAACATGTAGAGAAAATAGAAGAGTTTTGCATGGCAATACAATGTCATGCAGACATCGCTCCATGGTGGGTTCAATGGCAAACCCTCCCCCCTCTCCAGATTGTAATCCGCAGGAAGATATTTGTTCTGAGGCGGATTCAGACGGAGCTGACCACTCCTATTTACCCCCAAGGTGTTTTCTCTAACTTGGCATGATGATGTTAGTCATATCATGCATATGTTGCCTTGAAGTGCCTACTTTCGACATCATATATGTCATCTGCTTAGTTTAGATATGTTCTGTAATGCCAGATGTTTAGTTTCAATATCAGATATGGGAATTATGCAGTCTCATGTCTTTTAGCCAGCCATAATATATGTGAAATGTGCAATGCCATCCTGTTTAACCAGGAATCATATATTTGAATGATATCTTGCCCATCCTTTTCTTCATTACATTTCCATTTGTCGACAATGCTTGTACATTAAACTACTCTTCAGTGAATCAGCCATTTGAGTGGGTGATGGAAAAATGTAGAGTGAAAACAAGGCCTTCAGAGCAGACAGTGCAACCTGTCGTGGTTCTAAGTCTGACAGTAATGTAGGAGGGTAGGTATGGATAGGCAAGATATTAGCTATGGAGAAGTTGTAAGCACACGAGGTTTACGAGTTCATGCCCTTCTCGGAGGAAGTAATAGCCCTACGTCTCAGAGCCCGGAGGCGGTCGACTGGATTATGGGTGTATGAATTACAGGGGTGCAAACCCTTTACACTGAGGAGGGGGGTGGCTTATATAGAGTTCGCCGGACCCCTCCGGCCCTCAGTTGTGCAGGGTTTTAAATACATTAAGGTCGGGCATTACTAGTAACGCCCCTAATAAAGTGCTATGATGACCATAAAAGCTACTTAATAACCGACCGTTAGCGTGCGGAGTGCCTGTAGGTCTCCTAGCCGTCGAGTGGTTTGGTCTTGGTCGAGTGATTGCTTCTTGGTCGAGTGTCTTAGAGTCTGTCGAGTGGAACGCCTCCAAGTCGATTGAAAGGTGATTTCTTCTAGAGATGTCCTTGGGTAGGGCAGTTGGGACAGGTCTATGACCCTACCCTAGGTACATAGCTTCATCATTAGCCCCCGAATGGATCGAGGTTTGAGTGGGGAAGGGGTTGAGCACTTCTCCGACTCATTTTTCATGTCATGAGTATATCTTGTTTCGGATCAATGAACCTGAGTGATGACAGCAACTTCCTTTTCAGTCGCCTTGATCCATCCTTAGTTTTTTGTCGAGTGAGTTTCTTTACTTGAAAGGCTACGAGTGACGGTGCGGAGGAGATCTTCGGTCTGACAGGTTGTTCTGCTGCCCGCAGATTTCACGGGATCCGAATTTTGGGAAGCGCGCGGGACGGGGGAGGCCGCAGTAATCGGATGGGATAGGGCGGAGCCGCCTCGATCCTCGCACCACCTTTTTCGCCACGTATCGCGTGCGCGATTGTTACGGGATTTGACAGGACCGCCCGGGCCTACCAGTCAGCCACTCAGAAGCGGCCTCATATAAGGCGTCGGACCGGGGTCTCTCAAACAGTGCGTCCCCATTATCTCTTCTCCTCTTCAGGCTCCTTTGCCGCGCTCGCTCTCACCCCAGCGCCACCGCTCCGTACGTGTCTCGCCGGCGACGATGGGGAAGGAGAAGACGGCGGCTCTGGAGCGGGCGAAGAAGGCGACGGCAAAGGCGAAGGGGAAGGCGACCAGTCGGGGTGGATCTTCCTCGCGAACCGGCCTGCCGAAGGGCTGGATCCAGGGCGACTGGATCCGCTCGACAATCACCCAAGAGGATCTTGACGACCTAGCCGAAGGAGGGCTGATCCCCCATGAATCGGCGCGGCTTCCGGGGAAGGAATCCGAGCTGCAACCTCGGGAGGGTGAGCGCGTTCTCCTTGCCACCCACGTCGACCGTGGATTTTCCTTGCCTCCTCACCCTTTCTTTCGGGGATTTCTGAACTTCTTTGGGGCACAACTCCACCACTTCACTCCCAACACAATCGTTTATCTCGCCGCTTTCGTTTCTTTGTGTGAGAATTACCTGGGTTGTCGGCCTCATTGGGGTCTTTTCAAGCACATTTTCACTTGTCGCTCTTAGACGGTGAAAAAGGCCAATCCGAGTGATGAGAGAACTCAAGTAATTCAGATGTGTGGGGGTCTTGGTGTTCTGATGAGAGGGAAAAGTTCCTTTCCGGCCATGATTCTTCCCGACTCGGTTCGCGGATGGCAGTCGACCTGGTTTTACTGCAAAGACCAGTCGACGCCAGGTCAGTCGACTGGCCTCCCTCCTTTTACCATGGACCGAGTGAGGAAACCCTCCTCTTTGAAGGTGCTCCCGGAGGAGAAGGCGCAGGTGAGGGTGCTGGTCGAGCAAGTGGTCCAGCTTATCTATGACGGGGTCACCGGTATGGATCTCTTGGAGGTCTTCCTTCAGCGGCGCATCCAGCCTCTTCAAGCCCGAGACCATCGGATGTGGATGTATTCGGGTCTTGACGACTCCACTCGGATTCACCCGGAGGAGGTCGATGACGACACACTGGAGAAGTGGCTGTCGGGCATGATCGGAAACAAGGACAACCCCAGGGGAGCCAGGAGAGTTCCTCCATTCGACCAGTCCCACGTACCAGAGAAGGTCCGATTCCAGATTTTGATTGTAATCTGAATTCACTCGTGCAACTGTCTATACCGCGTCGACTGACTTTACTCTTCCTGCTTTCTTTCAGGCCCTTATCGAAATGTATTCAATGCCCAACGAAGAGCAAGAGCAAGATCTGGAAGGAGAGGTGAGCGGCGGTGACAGTGGCGAATGGACTTCTGACGGTGAAGGGGACAAAGAAAGCGACGACTCAAGTGACGAAGAAGAAGTCGAGTCGCCTCCTCGCAGGGAGAGGCGATCTAAGCTTGACCAAGAATGACCGAGCGCCCGTGAAAAGGCGACTGCTTAGGCCGGTCAGTCTTCAAAGCGTCCTCGGATCTCTTCACCAACCCCGACCGAAAAAGTGCCAAAGCATTCCAAAGTTGCAGAGCCGAAGTCTCGGAAGGCGTTGCCGAAGATTAAGATTGACATCCCCATCGCTTCTGCGTGAGTGTCTCCCTTTGTATTCACTCGACGCCCCGTGCTGTTTGTTTTTCTTGTTTTAACCAGACGAACTTTGGAACTGGCAGCGCTGCTACTTCCGGGACCTCAGCTTACAGGGACGAGGATGAGGTAATGGAGGATGTGGTCACTTCCAATCTGGGTATGATTTCTGCCATTCTGTCTTTATTTGGTCGACTCAACTGCAATGTGCACCATTGGGTGATGTGATTTTGGCGATTGAACTTTGCACAGCTCCCAACATTATCGACCTCCCCGGTGATGATGAAGAGCCTGAGAGGCCTTTGACGAGGAAGAATAGGCAAGCTCCTGCAAGCAAGGTGCCACAGTCGACGCCAAGGGCGGAACCAGTCGTTCAGGACACTGGCGACGCCAATCGGGGTTCTGTTACCTTCGCCGTGCCACTGTTGAGTGCCTTGCCTTCTTCGTCGACTGCTCAGGCCCCTGTCGACCCACCTTCAGTTTTTGGGACCCATCATGTCCCAGAGGACGAAGCGAATGCTGCCAAGGAAGCCATACGCCAGGCAGGCATCATGATGGAGAAGATGAAGACGATGCGGGACGCCAGTCAGGCTGCCTACGACGCCAGCTCGGCTCTCCAAAGCAACGTTCAGGTTAGTTGGGCACCGCTTGTTCTGTTAGGATATGCTATCTGAAGACTCTTTCCAAAAATCTTTGCATCTGTACACCCACTGGGTGTGTCGATTGAATTTTTGAACTAGTGGGGGCACGCTGAGTGCACCCACTAGGTGTAGTCTCCGAGACTACGGTGGACTATTGGCAGTCGACTGTAGTCTTTGTATTTTGTCGAGTGTAAACCGAACTGCTAGTTTGTCTCTTCCACTCGGTCTGGTCGAGTGGGATCAGAACCGGTGGGGGCACGCCAAGTGCACCCACTGGGTGTAGTCCCCGAGACCACGGTCGACTGCTGGCAGTCGACTGTGGTCTGAGTTCTTTCTCTCCCCCCTTTTTTTACTCCCTGCACTCGACTCCGGCGGGCCGGTCGAGTGGGATCAGAACCGGTGGGGGCATGCAAAGTGCACCCACTGGGTGTAGTCCCCGAGACTATGGTGGACTGCGGGCAGTCGACCGTAGTCTTAGTGCTTATTGTATTTGTCGTTTTTCGCTGTAAAATAACTTCTCCTCTTTGATTGCAGAAATCTTGTGATCTTGGAGCTCGCTTTGCTGACTTGGAGAAACAGCGGATCCAACTAAACCTTGACTTGGAGATGGCCAAGACAGAGATGCAAAAGGCCAAGGACGGCACCAATGGTAAGACGAGTTTGTCGACTGGTTTGTCTTAGGCTTGAGTACCCTTCTGCTCTTTCTGAATCAAGCATCAGTTCTTTGCAGAAAAACTAAGAGAAGCTCTGGCGAAGAAGGATCAGGATTTGGCTGCTGCTCGAAAGGAAGCTGACGACAGAACCACTCTGGCTGAATAGAAACTGGCTTCGGTCGGCCAGTTGGAAGAAGAGAATACCAAGATGAAATCTGCTCTGAACGAAGCCAACAAGGAGTGCACGCGCTTGAAGAAGGACAATCTCAATCTGTACGAGAAGATGGAAGGCATCGCTCACAGGAGGGACGATCTGGAGAGCTATCTGAGGAGCCTTGCCAAGAAGTTGTTCATCAAGCTTGAAGGTACACATTTTGTTCCGACTGATTTTTTTTGTCGACTCGGCGTACGAAAATTGACTAATCTTTGGATCATGAATGTAGAGTTTTGCCAGAACTTCGAGGAGGAGACTGGGCGGATTGAGCCAGGTTTGGACCCAATCAATTCTCCCGTGAAAGATGAAACTGCCATGAATCTGCTCCGACTGGAATCCCGCATCGACGGTGTTGTGGACAACTTGGCTCGACTGAAGGTCGCCACATCACGGATCGACCCAGCACTTTGGCCAGAGGCCACATTCAAGAATGATCTTGAGTCCCTGATGACTCGACTTAACGAGATCCCTGACCGAGTGCAGGAGTGGACAAAATCTTCTGCCCGGTGTGGTGCTGATATGGCTCTGTCTTTGGTTCGTGTCCATTGCAAGGAGGTGCTACAAGATAAGCTGGCAGCAATCAAGGTCGCTAACACCCAGAAGCATGACTTTCGATCTTTTATGGAGACTTTCATCGCTGCAGCCACTCGGATCGCCGACGGCGTCGACCTAGACGAGTTCGTCGAGCCTGCTAGTCCTCCTCCTGCGGAGTGAACAAACTTTTATGCCTCACCTTAAATTTGCCTCGGAATGCCGAGTGGTTTTTGTAACCGTTAAACTCTTTCGGGCTGAATGCCCGAGCACTTCGATCTGTGGTCCGGAACCTTTAGGATTTATCTGAACTTGGTTTATCGTTGAATATCTTCATGAATCCCCCGTCGAGTGGAACTCGTTCTTCATTCGAGACAACTTTTGTATTTGTGGCGCAGCTCCGAAGGAGAAGGAAGCAGTCAACCTGCATGTCGTCGTCCTTGCGGGTCGGCGATGGAGCGCGCATTGTATTTGTGGCAAAGCTCCCCAGGAGAAGGTGGCAGTAGTCCTGCACCTCGTCGTCCTTGCGGAGTGGGATGGAGCGCACATTGTATTTGTGGCGAAGCTCCCAAGGAGAAGGTGGCAGTCGACCTGCACCTCGTTACTGCAGAGCGGGATGGAGCGCACGTTGTATTTGTGGCGAAGCTCCCAAGGAGAAGGTGGCAGTCAACCTGCACCTCGTTACTGTAGAGCGG
>NC_041390.1:130710942-130719409 GCF_002162155.2 Triticum dicoccoides | reverse complement strand
TTCAAATACTTAGGCGAGTACTGGACTGCAGCTAAGCCCCCGAGTGGGAGGGTCGCTTACCACTCGGTAGGATTTTCAAATACTTAGGCGAGTACTGGATTGCAGCTAAGCCCCCGAGTGGGAGGCTGGCTCACCCCTCGGTAGGATTTTCAAATACTTAGGCGAGTACTGGACTGCAGCTAAGCCCCCGAGTGGGAGGGTCGCTCACCACTCGCTAGGATTTTCAAATACTTAGGCGAGTACTGGACTGCAGCTAAGCCCCCGAGTGGGAGGCTGGCTCACCACTCGGTAGGATTTTCAAATACTTAGGTGAAACGGGTTCGCAGCTAAGCCCCCGAGTGGAAGGCTGGCTCACAACTCGGTAGGGAATTATTTTTACAAACTTAGGCGAAACGGATTTGCAGCTAAGCCACCCACTGGGGGATTTCTCATGCAAACAAAAACAATAACAATCACTGGGAAAATTATAACGCTCTTGTCTTTGATAAATAAACTACAGGAGTTTTTCTTATTACATCTCATCCGAGTGAGAATTCAAGTATAAAAGGGGCGGAGTAGCTCCGCATTCCAGGCTCGTGGCTCATCAATCTGGCGATCGACATTATAGAGGTGGTACGCTCCATTGTGGAGGACTCTGGTGACTATGAAGGGGCCTTCCCAAGTAGGAGCGAGTTTGTGTGGTTTCTGTTGATCCACTCGGAGGACTAAGTCTCCTTCTTGGAAGGCCAGACTCTTCACATTTCTGGCATGGAATCGACGCAAGTCTTGCTGATAGATGGTCGATCGGATCATAGCCATTTCTCTTTCTTCTTCCACGAGGTCGACTGCGTCTTGCCGGGCTTGTTCTGCTTCATCTTTAGAGTAGAGCTCGACGGGGGGCGTTGTGAAGCAGGTCACTTGGCAAGACTGCTTCGGCTCCGTAGACCAGAAAGAATGGGGTTCTTCCGGTCGATCGATTCGGGGTTGTCCTCAATCCCCAAAGGACTGATGGAAGCTCGTCGACCCATGCACCTGCTCCGTGCTTGAGATCGCGCATCAATCGAGGTTTCAGTCCTTTGAGAATTAGGCCGTTTGCTCTTTCCGCTTGTCCATTCGACTGGGGGTGAGCGACCGAAGCGTAGTCGACTCATGTGCCTTGGGAGGCGCAAAAGGCCCTGAATTTGTCGGAATCGAAGTTTGACCCATTGTCAGTGATGATGCTGCACGGAACTCCATATCTGGATATCAACTCTCTGATGAAACCGATAGCAGTGCAAGCATCAAGATTCTTGATAGGCTTAGCTTCAATCCATTTGGTGAACTTGTCGACCGGTACTAGCACATGTCCAGCCCCCAAAGAGCGAAGGGCCAGACGAGTGGAATGGTTTTCAGGGCTGACGCGGGCTTGTGCGACATATTGGAGTAATACTGACATCCTTGACATTTGTCGACTATCTCTTTTGCCATTTCATTGGCCCTTCGCTAGTAGAATCCCGCTCGGTATGCTTTGGCCACAATGGTCCGAGAGGACGCATGATGACCACAGGTCCCCGAGTGGATATCATCGAGGATCATCTGACCTTCTTCTGGTGTTATACACTTCTGACTGACTCCAGTCATGCTTTTTCTATACAACTGTCCCTTTATGACTATAAAGGCCTTGGATCGACGGACGATCTGTCGAGCCTCTTCATCGTCCTCTGGGAGTTCTTTCCTTAGGATGTATGCGATGTACGGTATTGTCCAATTGGGAGTGATGATCATGACTTCCATGACCAGGTCGACCACAGCTGGAACTTTAACTTCAGTCGGATCCGTGGCACTTTTTGGCTGCGGGGCTTCTTCAGTGAAGGGATCCTCCTGAACTGATGGTGTGTGGATGTGTTCCAAAAACACATTGCTGGGAATGGCTTCTCTTTTGGAACCTATTTTTGCCAAATCATCAGCTGCTTGATTTTTCAGTCGGGGTATGTGATGAAGCTCTAACCCCTCGAATTTCTTCTCCAGCTTTCTCACTGCATTGCAATAACCGGTCATGGCTAGACTTCTGACGTCCCACTCCTTCATCACCTGGTTAACCACCAAATCTGAGTCGCCATAGACCATGAGGCGACGGACGCCGAGTGAAATGGCCATGCGCAACCCATATAAAAGTGCTTCATATTCTACCTCGTTATTGGAAGAATCAAAGTGAATTTGAAGAACATATCTGAGCTTATCTCCACGGGGGGAGACCAACACCACCCCGGCACCGGAACCATTCAACATTTTGGAACCGTTAAAGAACACGGTCCAATGCTCCGAGTGAACCTGAGTCGGCAGTTGCTGTTCAATCCACTCGGCGACGAAATCTACTATTGCCTAGGACTTGATAGCTTTCTTTGCCTCAAACTTGATATCTAGAGGAAGGAGTTCAATCGCCCATTTTGCCACTCGACCAGTTGCATCTCTGTTATGCAGGATCTCTGACAATGGAGCGTCGCTGACGACTGTAATGGAATGATCAAAGAAGTAGTGAGCAACTTTCTTTGTGGTCATATAAATCCCATATACAAGCTTCTGATAGTGAGGATATCTTTGCTTCGACGGGGTCAAAACTTCAGAAATATAATATACTGGGCGCTGAACTTTGAAGGTTTTTCCTTCTTCTTCCCGCTCGACCGTAAGTACCGTACTGATGACTTGTCCCGTGGATGCGATGTAAAGCAGCAAAGACTCCTTGCTGATTGGGGCAGCAAGCACCGGCTGGGTGGAGAGCAGAGCTTTGAGCTTTGCAAACGCTGCATCAGCTTCGGGAGTCCACTCGAACTTGTCAGACTTCTTCATCAATCAGTAAAGAGGCAATGCCTTTTCACCGAGACGAGATATGAATCGACTTAAAGTGGCCAAGCAACCAGTAAGCTTCTGGACGTCGTGCACTCGCACAGGACTTTTCATTCGGAGTATAGTACCGACTTTTTCTGGATTAGCGTCGATTCCCCGTTCGGAAATGAGAAAACCGAGTAATTTTCCGCCAGGAACTCCGAATGTGCACTTTGATGGATTAAGCTTGATATCATACCTCCTGAGGTTGGCAAAGGTTTCAGCAAGGTCAGTCAGCAGGTCAGAACCCTTCTATGACTTGACCACAATATCATCCATGTATGCTTCCACATTCCAACTGATTTGAGTGAGCAAACACTTCTGAATCATCCTCATGAATGTGGCTCCGGCATTCTTGAGGCCGAACGGCATGGTAACATAACAAAAGCACCCGAATGGAGTGATGAAAGTTGTTTTGATCTCGTCAGGTCCATACAGACGGATCTGATGGTACCCGGAATAGGCGTCTAAAAAAGACAGTCGCTCACATCCCGCAGTCGAGTCGACTATCTGGTCGATGCGGGGGAGAGGAAAATGATCTTTTGGGCAGGCCCGATTGATATGTTTAAAGTCAATGCACATGCGAAGTGACTTGTCCTTCTAGGGGACCATGGCAACGTTGGCGAGCCACTCGGAGTGGTAGATTTCTCGGATGAACTCCGCTGCTAAGAGCCGAGCCACCTCCTCGCCAATAGCCTTTCTCTTCTGGACGGCAGACCATCGGAGATGTTCTTTGACAGTTTTTATTTTTGAGTTGACTCATAGGCGATGCTCAGCCAGCTCCCTGGGAACACTTGGCATGTCAGAAGGCTTCCATGCGAAAATGTCCTAGTTCTCACGGAGGAACTGGATGAGCGCTTCTTCCTATTTGGAGTCGAGTGTTGTTGAGATATGAGTTGGAGCAGCGCTGGGATCGGTCAGGTGGATGTGAGCTGTCTTCGTTTCGCCAGACGACTAAAAAGTTGATTCTGTAGCGGGCTTCTTGGCTCGCAACAAATCACTCGGGTATGCAGTCTTCTGGTATTCCTGCAGCTCCACCACTGCCATCTGAGCATCAGCAATCTTTGAACCTTTCTGAAAACATTCTTCTGCTTTCTTCCTATTGCCCGTAATAGTGATCACACCTTTGGGGCCAGGCATCTTCAATTTGAGATACACATAACATGGTCGGGCCATGAAGCGTGCATAAGCCGGCCTGCCCAAAATAGCGTGATAGGCACTCTGGAAGTCTACAACTTCAAACGTTAAGTTTTCTTTGCGGTAATTCTTGGAATCACCAAAAACCACATCAAGAGCAATCTGGCCGAGTGATTCAGCCTTCTTCCTAGGAATGACTCCATGGAAACTCATGTTGCTGGTACAGAGTCTGGACATCGGAATGCCCATCCCTTTCAACGTCTCAGCATATAGTATGTTCAAACCACTGCCACCATCCATCAAGACTTTGGTCAGTCGAGTGCCTTCAACAACTGGGTCGACCACCAAAGCTTGCCTCCCAGGGGTGGCAATGTGCGTTGGGTGATCGGACCGGTAGAATGTGATGGCAGTCTGAGACCACTTCAGATAACTGGGTATCACCGGAGCAACCATATTCACCTCTCGGTTGATAACTTTCAGTCGACTTTTGCTTTCAACATCAGCAAAAATCATCAGGGTGGAATTGACCTGGGGGTATCCATCGTCACTATCTTCCTTGTCCTCAGCTTTGTCCGAGTCCTTTTCCTTATCTTTGGGTTGCTTGCCCTGGAACTGCTAGATCAAGAGTCGACACTGTCGAGTGGTATGTTTCGGGTAAATGAAATTACCCTCTTCATCTTTCTTGGTGTGGATGTGACATGGCAAATCCAACACATCATTTTCGTCCTGGTCTTTAACTTTCTTGGGGTTCCAAAGGTCCTTTGGGTTTCCCCTTAAACTTTCCTTGAGTTACAGCCAAGGCTTCCCCGAGAGTAGCTGGCTCGGCTTTCCGCTTCTGTTTCCGATTGGAATTTCCTCCTCCGGTTTCTTGAGCGACTGACTTGAGCTTGCCGCTCCTGAGTCGATCCTCATCTTCACCATTAGCGAACTTGGTGGCAATCTCCATCATCCGATTCAGGGACATGTCTCCGGTTCGACCAAATTTCAGATTCAGTTCTCTGTACTTGACGCCTTGTTTGAAGGCACAGACTGCTTGGTGGTCAGGAACATTCTCTACTCTGTGATGTAACGTGATCCTTATCTGGATGTAATCCCTCAAAGTTTCATTCGGCTTCTGCCCGCAAGACCGCAGTTCCGTCAGCCCTGCCGGTCGCTTGCATGTTCCTTCAAATGTGGTGACAAACACTCGGGCTAGATCTTCCCAAGTGTAAATGCTGCTGGGTGCTAACTGATTCAGCCACGCTCTGGCCGAGCCCTCCAACATGAGAGGCAGGTGCTTCATGGCCACTTCATCGTTGCCGCCGCCAATCTGGACGGCCACTTGGTAGTCTTCAATCCAAGTATCGGGTTTGGACTCACTAGTGAACTTACTGACTCCAGTCGCCAACCTGAAGTTGGGAGGAATCACAGCGGCCCTGATGGATCTACTAAAGCACTCTGGCCCCGAAACATGTACTCTGCTGCTGGTAGGTGCATCTCTGTCGTGACCTTCTCGGTGAGCCCTGTTACAGTCGACCAAACCTTGAACGAGAATGGATCTCGCATCAAAGCCTAGTTCCCTGAGGTCGACCGGAATCCTTCGCCCAGCACTATGAGGGCGCCTGTCATCTTACTGTCGAGGCGCATATGACCCGCTCCTTGGGGGAGGGGTGGGCACTCGACGTCGATCGTCACGATCGAATCGGTGATCATACTGCTCATGGTTCCCGTACTAATTATGCCGGTCCCCACGTCCCTCACGCCTCAGGGGCGATCTTGGGCTATGAGCCGACTGGACTGTGTCTGCAGCAACGGATCTGCTATGAATCCTGTTCCGTGACTGAGAAACAGCGGAATTCTGGTCTCCTGCTGCCCGGAGTAACGCTCTGATCTGCAGCAAGCCTCTGCCAGCCTCCGACTGGGAAGGCTGAATCGACTCTGCTATACGGGCTGCAGCTGCTAAATTCTGAATCGGAGTTCGATATACCTGCGGGGGCGGAAAGAGCTGACGTCGACTAGACTCTGGAACTCGTTGTCGCGCACGCTCGTCGAGTGCTCGCTGGAGGTTCTCCAGTCGAGTGCGCTCAACCAAGTTTGCCAGGCGCGCGTCCTCCAAGGCACAAGCCTCGGGGGTTTCTCCAACGATAGGAGTGTGCAGTGCATCCATGTTCCGGCGACGCAGTTCTTCTCTCTGCAGCGACGTGAGAGGCTCGGGGAGATATTCCTCATGGGGACACGACGGGTCGCCTCCACCTGCGCCTCCGTCGGTGCGGGGAAAACCGGGAGGACTGGGCGGTCCATCGACCATCAGAACCTCCGCCGCCGGATCACTGCTGTCGCACTCGGATGCAGTTTTTGCGGAGCCAGTCGACAGATCGAACAGGCCGTAGAGGGATTCGTCGGGCTCGATCGCCGCGACTTGAGGGGTGACCGACTGGCGTGCCACCGCGTGTCTCACCCACCGCTAAAGTCTCGACCGACCGGAGCGCTTGCGCCGGCGGGAAACAGGGAGGGAGGACAACACAGGAGCCGACCGGGAGGGGTCGACGGTTGCCGCAAGAGAACGCCGCAGATGCACGCGCTAAAGTGCGTTGCCCCGCGGACAGGGAGTGCGTCCACGTCGAGCGGAGCCTCCTGAAGCCAAGCGGAGTCATCGGCGATGAACGTGAGCGTGCCGAGACGGATCTCGTGGCCCTCCACCAAAACTCCGCCAGAAACCATGATGATTTGGATCGGAAAAGATCACAACTCCTCCAACAAATCGCTAAAACACCTGCCCCACGGTGGGCGCCAACTGTCGTGGTTCTAAGTCTGACAGTAATGTAGGAGGGTAGATATGGAGAGGCAAGATCTTAGCTATGAAGAAGTTGTAAGCACACGAGGTTTACGAGTTCAGGCCCTTCTTGGAGGAAGTAATAGGCCTACGTCTCGGAGCCCGGAGGCGGTCGACTGGATTATGGGTGTATGAATTACAGGGGTGCGAACCCTTTACACTGAGGAGGGGGGTGGCTTATATAGAGTTCGTCGGACCCCTCCGGCCCTCAGTTGTGCAGGGTTTTAAATACATTAAGGTCGGGCGTTACTGGTAACGCCCCTAATAAAGTGCTATGATGACCATAAAAGCTACTTAATAACCGACCGTTAGCATGCTGAGTGCCTTTAGGTCTCCTAGCCGTTGAGTGGTTTGGTCTTGGTCGAGTAATTGCTTCTTGGTCGAGTGTCTTCGAGTCTGTTGAGTGGAACACCTCCAAGTCGATTGAAAGGTGATTTCTTCTAGAGATGTCCTTGGGTAGGGCAGTTGGGACAGGTCCATGACCCTACCCTAGGTACATAGCTTCATCACTACGTGTCGAAGCAGATCTCTTGCTGGGCCCTGATAGCTCCTTAGAGATGGATTCAAAGACAGATGACCAGTCCTATTCCCCCACCGAGGTATATGATGTAATTGGCACGGTTATACTGCTCATATCATGCATATGGTGTCTTGCATTGCATAGTTTAGACATCATACACACAATATTCAACACCATGTTCTTAGTTCAGACATCATATATGCGAATGCCCTCTGCTTAGCATATAAAGCATAGATGTGAATTAAATCATGCGATCCTGATTACTTAGATAACATGTATGTGAATTGTGTCATGCGATCCTGTTTAGTTAGTCATCATATCTTTGAATTATGTTATGCTATGCTATCCAGTTTAGATAGACATCATATATGTGAAATTATGTCATGCTATCCAGTTTAGTTAAACAATATACATGTCAAATATTGCATGCCCTCCTTTTTCCACACTATCTATTGCAATTGTCTCTCATACAATGTCTGTATATTCAACTATGTTTCCTGTTTATCAGCCATTAGAATTGGAGAAGGTGATGGCAGTATCTAGCGGAGTAAACACACGATCTTCAAATAAAACAGTGCTACCACTTGGTGGAGATAGCACCCTGATTGTACATGCACGAGTAACAGCCTGTGACGCCTGGATAATTAAGCTACAGTAATCCCACGCTAATGATGCCACATCACCTCAATTACTGTTGCTAATCGCGCGTTAGTTCAAAACCGATACAAATTCAAATTTTTAAAAAATGGCAACCAACAAAAGTTTTCAAATATTAAAACTAAAATGTCCGGGTTGTGCCAAATAATGAATAGGTAATTATGGTGGAAGAACCAAACTTTTATAAAATGTTTAAATGTTCTAAAATGCATAAAACGTGGCAAGAACAATTATTTAATTGCTTTTAAAATAATAATCAATTACAAACTAATTAGTTTTAGGTGCAAAGTTAATTGAAGAAGTAGCATATTTATTAATACAATTTTAGGTACAACTTTTGTATTTTAAAAAACTAAAATTTAACTAAAACAAAAGAAAAGAAAGTAAACAAAAGATAAAAGAAGGGGGAAAACAAGGGCCACCCCCCCCCCACTGGGCCACGGCCTAGCTAACCTGTCCAATTTCCCCTGGCCTATAACCACCTCACCCCTGTAACCTAA
>NC_041390.1:130702803-130710583 GCF_002162155.2 Triticum dicoccoides | reverse complement strand
CGTGCCCTACAACCATGGTGAGGCCCAGGGCCTCCCCCCTCTCGTCCTCTCCCCATTGTGTCGTCCATCGCCCGCATTCGCCGAGCCCGTGAGGCGGAGCTCGTGCTCCGGGCCGCACTTGACACCCCGCGTCGTGCCCTCTCCTTCCCTCGTGCCCGCTCGTGCCCGCAACCACGCACCCCTGCTAGCTGCGGCCAGCGCCGACCTTCGCCAAGCCGCTCGCCCGCGGAGAACGCATTCCCCGCCGGCGCGCCCTCCACGGCTAGGGCCCGGGCGTCCCCCACCGGCGACTGCCCGCCTTGCCACGGCATCGCCCTCCTCTGCATGCTCCGTCACCCCTGCTCCCACTCCCCCACGCGCCACCCTGCACACACCGCCGCCCCGCTTCGGCTTCCCTCGCCGCGCTCCGCCTCCCCACGCTGGCCACTCGCCGCGGCCAGCATCGTCGCGCCCGCACCGGCCACGGCCGCTATGCTCGACGGCGCGCCCGTTCGGGCGACACCGCGCTCGGCGCTCGCGCCCATCGGGCGCCCACAGCCTCGCCCGTTAGCCCACGCACCGCACCCGCTATCGCCCCCTGTGCCAATGACGAGGGGGCCCCGCCCCAGAACATTTTAAAGAAAAAAAGAGAAAGGGAAAATAAAATTAAAATGGATAAATAAAATTAATAATTAATTAATTAAGTTAATTAATCTAATTAACTAGTTAGTTTAATTAAACAGTAATTAGATTAGCTAAATCCTAATTAACCTAAACAAAGTATGACAGGTAGGTCCCACACGTCAGTTTGACCCAGTCAACGCCATGTTAACTGCTGATGTCAGCAAACACTATTCTGGATAATGTTGATTTCAATAATTAAATAAATCCTAAAAATGATTTAAATCTTTTAAAAATTAATATAAAATAAACCGTAGCTCGGATGGAAAAACTGTGTACATGAAAGTTGCTCAGAACGACGAGACGAATCCGGATACGCAACCCGTTCGTCCGCCACACATCCCTAGCATAGCGAACACGCAACTTTCCCCCTCCGGTTCATCTGTCCGAAAACACGAAACACCGGGGATACTTTCCCGGATGTTTCCCCCTTCGTCGGTATCACCTATCCCTACGTTAGGTCACCCCTAGCACCGCACATTGACATGCCATGCATCGTCACGCATATGTTTGCTATTTATTTATTATTTCTCCCCCCTCTTCTCTTGCTAGACACCGAGACCAACGCCGCTGCTACCCAGTACGACTACGGTTGTTGACGACCCCTCCTTCTTGCCAGAGCAACCAGGCAAGCCCCCCCCTTGATCACCAGATATCGCCTACTCTTCTCTCAACTGCTTGCATTAGAGTAGTGTAGCATGTTACTGCTTTCCATTAATCCTATTCTGATGCATAGCCTGTCATTGTTGCTACAACTGTTGATACCTTACCTGCAATCCTGAATGCTTAGTATAGGATGCTAGATTATCATCAGTGGACCTACATTCTTGTCAGTCTGCCATGCTATACTATCGGGCCGTGATCACGTCGGGTGTTGATCACGGGTAAATACATACATATATACATACTATACAGGTGGTGACTAAAGTCGGGTCGGCTCGTTGAGTACCCGCAAGTGATTCTGATGTGGGGGCTGAAGGGGCAGGTGGCTCCATCTAGGTAGTGGTGGGCCTGACTTCTCGACAGCCCCAACTGTTACTTTGAGGCGGAGCGACAGGGCAGGTTGAGACCACCTAGGAGAGAGGTGGGCCTGGCCCTGGTCGGCGTTCGCGGTTACTTCAAAATAAGACGCTTAACGAGATCTGGGTATCTGATCTGAGTCTGGCTACTGGCCTATATGCACTAACCAACTACGCGGGAATAGTTATGGGCACTTGAAGTCGTGGTATCAGCCGAAGCCTTCGTGATGTCAGCGACTGAGCGGCGCGTGCCGGGTTGGACCGTAAGCCTGCTCTTGTATTAAGGGGGCTAGGTCTGCTTCCGGCCGCCCTCGCAACATGCAGGTGTGCAATGGGCGATGGGCCCAGACCCATGCGCATTGGATTTAGACCAGTGTGCTGACCTCTCTGTTGTGCCTAGGTAGGGCTGTGACGTGTTGATCTTCCGAGGCCGGGCATGACCCAGGAAAGTGTGTCCGGACAAAGGGGGTCGAGCGTGTTGGGAAATGTGGTGCACCCCTGCAGGGAAGTTAATCTATTCGAATAGTCGTGATCTTCGGTAACAAGACGACTTGGAGTTGTACCTTGACCTTATGATAACTAGAACCGGTTACTTAATAAAACACACCCTTCCAAGTGCCAGATACAACTCGGTGATCGCCCTCTAACAGGGCGACGAGGGGAGGATCATCGGTTAGGGTTATGGTGTGCGATGTTACTTGGTGAACTTACCATCTACTCTCTTCTACATGCTGCAAGATGGAGGAGGCCAGGAGCGTAGTCTTCGATAGGACTAGCTATCCCCCTCTTATTCCGGCATTCTGCTGTTCAGTCCACATATGTTACCCCTTTTGCCATTTGATACCAATGCATTCATATGTAGTGTAGCTCCTTGCTTGCGAGTACTTTGGATGAGTACTCACGGTTGCTTTGCTCCCCCTTTTCCCCTTTCCTATACCCGATTGCTGCGACCAGACGATGGAGCCCAGGAGGCAGACGCCACCGTTGACGACGACTCCTACTACACTGGAGGTGCCTACTACTACGTGCAGCCTGCTGACAACGACCAGGAGTAGTTTAGGAGGATCCCAGGCAGGAGGCCTGCGCCTCTTTCGATCTGTATCCCAGTTTGTGCTAGCCTTCTTAAGGCAAAATTGTTTAACTTATGTCTGTACTCAGATATTGTTGCTACCGCTGACTCGTCTATGATCAAGCTCTTGTATTCGAGCCCTCGAGGCCCCTGGCTTGTAATATGATGCTTGTATGACTTATTTTATTTGTACAGTTGTGTTGTGATATCTTCCCGTCAGTCCCTGATCTTGATCATACACGTTTGCGTGCATGATTAGTGTATGATTGAATCGGGGGCGTCACAAGTTGGTATCAGAGCCGACTGCCTGTAGGAATCCCCCTTCCACACTCCTCGGCCGAAGTCGAGTCTAGTTAATGAAAAACTTTTACTAGCATGGTTGTGTGGCTTACGGGCCCACGTCGCCATTGGGTGGTAGTAGGATCTTTTATTCCTCGACCTATACTCTGGGACTCTAATCTCTCTTCTATTCGGGTTAAATTATTTGCTAACTCTAACTCCATATTCTCGTAAATACTTTCTCCCGGAGAGCCCCTCGGTCCGAACGATCGCTTGCTTCACTAGAAGATTCCAAAGACACTCTACGATGTTCTCTCGAGACTATGTGCCATCGCTTTTACAATTCCCTATCACCGATGTATCCTTATGGATAACTACCTACATTTGTCGTTCATACATTCATCCCTAGTTGATCTTGTTATTACAAGATACACCTAAATTCTCTCTATTGTTCCGAGAATACTTGTGCATACTGCCTTGCAGTTCCTTGTCACCTGAATACCCCTGTAAACTATTCCTCACACACACCGAGGATTTGTTTCTCCCCAGTTGTTCATGTTTTTCACCAAAGTCTTTGAAATTCTATTCGATCTTCCAAAAATCCTCAGCAGCTTATTGCTCTTGAAATTCTTGCTTGCTTGCATTATGGTTAATCCCATAAGTATAGTAATCTTATTGGCATCCTTTGATACTATCATTTTGAGCCCATTGATTCAATAGTGCGAATGCTCGCAATCCTCAACCAGATCCTAGAATTCATCCTTCCGGCTCAGACGCCATTTTAAGCATGAGCTGGATCTCGACCAATCAAATTGCCATCGAATGTACCCCTAAGACTATTAAACTTATCCATCCCTAATCAGAGCATTGCTTCTGCTCCCTTGTCTTGGAATTCATAAGTCCTTTGCATTGGGCTCTGAGTTAGTCAGTTGTTTCTATAATCTGATCTCCTTGCTTTCTTTCTTCCTCTGGTTGAGTACCGATGCTCACATCGGGTCCCTTCTGGACCACCAGATCCTTTGTCGGATTTTATCCAACAACGTCCTTCATATTCAATAAGCTTGTGAGCCTTTCCTTGGATACATAATGCCTTTGGTAAATTGTATCCTCTGCTTTCTCAAGCATGCTCTACTATCGAGCTTGTGTTATTTACTCCGAAGTTTGTACTATATGTTTCTAAGAAACCCCGATGGGTTGAACCTATGCCTTCCTTGATCTGTGTGAACTCGAAAAGTTTTCACGGGTCATACTCTAGTAATTCACCAGGTAGGTTTTCACACTCAAATCATTATTAATATGAGCAGTGAATGAAAGGTTAGGCATTGAAGAAGTGGGAGTCGACCTTGAACCTTTGTGTTCATGCCCATGGACATGATGTAGAACTTATCATGGGCGCTGATCGTAAAAATAATTACCCCCTTATTATAAGTTCATCTTGTATCTGTGATTTGATCATTTATGATTGTGGTTCCGACCATATTATCTTCCTTTGATTCCATTTCTTCGACAAGTTAAAGTGCTTGTCTTCTATTAATAAATACACCCCACTTCAACCTTTAATTTGATATGCCTTCGAGCATTATCCTCTTGGTATCTTGAGAATAGCATGCCATCGCACTACATCTTATGAATTTGTGCTAGAGTAATACCTTTCCCTGTCATAGTCACTCCACGAGTTCTGGGTTATCGTCAACCGAGAACGCCGAATAGTGGATCGAGTCTGCATTGCAATTCAATAACTCTAAGTAATTTTCATTGCTTACGAGTTCAATTGTTCTTCAAGTCATTCCTAGCCTGATCGTCTATATCCTTACCGTGCAATCTTTTAACTGTGCTACCCGGTCCTTCTTCCCGGAGCACAACTTTTGACGATGAGCTAAGCTTATGTCGATCTTTCTTGCCATATCATTTCACCTTGAACAGCAAGCTTAATTTTGAGTTTTGCCGTACCCATGCTTCCAATAACCTTTTGCTTCATAATTCCTTTGACTTGATGTCATCGCCGATCGATTACATCTTCATGAAATCTCTCGACAAATGTGTCGTGAACATCATCAACATCCTGAGCTCTTCCAAGATATATGTTGAATTCTTGATGAGAAATACCATCCTTGCCCCTCTATGGTTTGTGTTATCATTGACCACTTTATTCCTTCCGTTCAACACAAACTTATTGGTGTTTTGTGTTATACCTTGAGATCCTTGCTATCCAGCATTTGTTCTTCTTTACCTTGGAGTATTAACATCTTTTATTCGAGAATGTCGTGAGAATTTCACCACATCTTAAGAATTCTTGATACAAGTGATACTTCTTGCCATCTTCGTTCATTCCTTGGTCCCCATGTTGTTCCTAACCGGAAAACCGACAATTGAACTATGATGTGCAGATTTAAAACTTCTAGCAACCCTATTGCTTTGAAGTTAATGGTTGACATTTCATTCTTAGACCATTGGTTATCAAATCATCATTCTATCATTGATCATGCTACCTAAGCCCATATCTCGGGTGTGCTTTTCAACCAATGTTTAATTGTGTATGTTTTTCCTCTAGCATACATCATTATATCATTTGGTATGACAAATGTTATCTCCTTGTTCACATAAGTGTGGAAATCCATCTTTTGAAAATCTCAATGAGTTGTCGCTGAATTAATCGACCACCTCCTCGCCTCTCCTTGATTTAATGATGAACTCTTGTTTCGGGACTTGCCTCCATAGTTCATTTCCCGAAAATCTTACAATGCCATCTCATCAATTTGTGTCGCACCTTTTCCTTCTCAGGCATCCTGAGTCTGAGGTATCCTGACACCAATCAGATCTAAATCTCGGTCAGATATGATGGTTGGAACATATTTCCAAGAGTTATATATGTTGGTCTTGATACGGCCCGGTAAGGTGATGTCATGCCTAGCACACCTGGCTGAATGAACTAGTTTCCTTTTTAGCAAGGTTGGCGATTCTTCCATGAGGAAATCGTAAGACTTATTCTATAAGTTGTCCCTGATGGATGCTTTGCGTGTCAAAAATATGACCCTTACTTGATGACCATGTCAATGCTATCTCGAAGCATGTCTGTGGTACTCCGATTTTCAACAAAAACATTTGAAGCCCAAAGCTAAATGTTTCTTGCTCAATTACCCCAAACACCGTTGTATGGGTAATATCATGATATTTCTCTCCCCTTTCCTAAAGGGTTTTCTACGTTATATCCTATCATGGATATCATCCTCTGCTTGTCCTTGGGAAGGATATACCCCTGAAATATGTGTTTAAACACATTTTTCCTTTCCATTGTTCTATTTAATCTGATAATCATATTTTCCTTTCCATTGTTTGGTTTAACCTTTCTTGTGATCTATATGATCTAAGCAGTAATATTCTCCTGCTTATGTAAACACCTCGGTGTACAATCCTGTCAGGAAGACCCTGTTACTATTGTTGATGACATTCTGGTAGCCACCGATGGACAAGAACTTTGCCTATTGGTCCGCCTCGTTCAACGAGCAGGAAAATGGTTCTCTTCGTCCCTCGCCCTTGGTACCGACGTTGTTGCCGACATAACTGACATGCTATCCTCTAACATGCCTTGCTATCATGACCATGCAAAATGTCACCGTTCCTCCTACTTTTAACCCACATGGTGGGCCCATAACCCACAGGTCCTAGGATCAAAACTTGACTCTCCTATACACCCCCTATTTCCAAAGTTATTCCTCACGCTTGGCTACGTATGTAATTCACTAGCCACCTTCCATGTGCTCATCAATTCTGGTATTAAATACAATAATTATTCACGTTGCTCTAAAACCCTTTCACACCTTGTTATAGGCAACAAACGATTGCCTATTCGCTTGAAATTTCTAATTGCGCCTTTTTACCTTACTCTCGGTAACTTTCTTGAATTTCAACGCGAGAGATATTCACTAAGATAGCCCCCAAGTACCTAACGTGTGTTGAGCTCCGTCCTTCCCGAGTCTTTCCCCCTTATATTTTCGTAAGTTCGATGGAGATCCTGAAGATAGGACGACAACTTCATCATGAGGCATCGAGGTAGAGAAATAAAGATGTCAATGTAATGGATCGGCTTCTTCGAGAAGAGCAACCAAGACCGAGAAGTCTCAATAGAATTTCGTAGCCAGAACTTTCCCCCTTACTTCACCTCTTAAATCTCGGGACGAGATTTCTTGTAGTAGAGGAGAATTGTGACGCCTGGATAATTAAGCTAAAGTAATCCCACGCTAATGATGCCACGTCACCTCAATTACTGTTGCTAAATGCGCGTTAGTTCAAAACCGATACAAATTCAAATTTAAAAAAATGGCAACCAACAAAAGTATTCAAATATTAAAACTAAAATGTCTGGGTTGTACCAGATAATGAATAGGTAATTATGGTGGAAGAACCAAACTTTTATAAAATGTTTAAATGTTCTAAAATGCATAAAACGTGGCAAGAACAATTATTTAATTGCTTTTAAAATAATAATCAATTACAAACTAATTAGTTTTAGGTGCAAAGTTAATTGAAGAAGTAGCATATTTATTAATACAATTTTAGGTACAACTTTTGTATTTTAAAAAACTAAAATTTAATTAAAACAAAAAGAAAAGTAAGTAAACAAAATATAAAAGAAGGGGGGAAAACAAGGGCCAACCCCCCGCCCCCCACTAGGCCATGGCCCAGCTAACCGGTCCAATTTCCCCCTGGCCTATAACCACCCCACCCTCGTAAACTAACCCTAACCGGTCCATTC
>NC_041390.1:130690292-130702380 GCF_002162155.2 Triticum dicoccoides | reverse complement strand
GCTGAGGCCCAGGGCCTCCCCCCTCGCATCCTCTCCCCATTGTGTCGTCCGTCGCCCGCATTCGCCCGGCCACGGCCGCACCCACATCATCGAGTCTGTGTGACGGAGCTCGTGCTCCGGGCCGCACTTGACACCCCGCACCCTACCCTCTCCTTCCCTCGCGCCCGCTCGCGCCCGCAACCGCGCACCCCTGCTAGCTGCGGCCAGCGCCGGCTTTCGCCAAGCCGCTCACCTGCGACGAACGCATTCCCCGCCGGCGCGCCCTCCACGGCTAGGGCCCCGGCGTCCCCCACCAGTGACCGCCGCCTCGCCACGGCCTCGCCCTCCTCTGCACGCTCCGTCACCCCTGCTCCCAGTCCGCCACGCGCTGCCCTGCACACACCGCCGACACGCTCCGGCTTCCCTCGCCGCGCTCCACCTCCCCACGCTGGCCGCTCGCCGCGGCCTGCATCGCCGCGCCTGCACCGGCCACGGCCGCCGCCGCTATGCTCGCCGGCGCGCCCGTTCGGGCGACGCCGCGCCCGGCGCTCGCGCCCATTGGGCGCCCACGGCCTCGCCCGTTAGCCCACGCACCGCACCCGCTATCGCCCCATGTGCCAATAACGAGGGGGCCCTGACCCAGAACGTTTTAAATAAAAAAATAAAATAAAACAAAAATGGATAAATAAAATTAATTAATTAAGTTAATTAATCTAATTAACTAGTTAGTTTAATTAAACGGTAATTAGATTAGCTAAATCCTAATTAACCTAAACAGAGTATGATAGGTGGGTCCCACACGTCAGTTTGACCCAGTCAACGCCATGTTAACTGCTGACGTCATGCTGATGTCAGCAAACACTATTCTAGATAATGTTGATTTAAATAATTAAATAAATCCTAAAAATGATTTAAATCTTTTAAACATTAATATAAAATAAACCGTAGCTCGGATGGAAAAACTTTGTACATGAAAGTTTATCAGAACGACGAGACGGATCTAGATACTCAACCCGTTCGTCCGCCACACATCCCTAGCATAGCGAACACACAATTTTTCCCCTCCGGTTCATCTGTCCGAAAACGCGAAACACTGGGGATACTTTCCCAGATGTTTCCCCCTTCGCCGGTATCACCTATCCCTACGTTAGGTCACCCCTAGCACCGCACATTGACATGTCATGCTTCGTCACGCGTATGTTTGCTATTTATTTATTGTTTCTCCCCCCTCTTCTCTCGCTAGAAACCGAGACCGACGCCGCTGCTACCCAGTACGACTACGGTGTTGACGACCCCTCCTACTTGCCAGATCAACCAGGCAAGCCCCCCCTTGATCACCAGATATCGCCTACTCTTCTCTCTACTACTTGCATTAGAGTACTGTAGCATGTTACTGCTTTCCGTTAATCCTATTCTGATGCATAGCCTGTCATTGTTGCTACAACTGTTGATACCTTACCTGGAATCCTAAATGCTTAATATAGGATGCTAGCTTATCATCAGTGGCCCTACAGTCTTGTCAGTCTGCCATGATATACTATCGGGCCATGATCACGTCGAGTATTGATCACGGGTAAATACATACATATATACATACTATATAGGTGGTGACTAAAGTCGGGTCGGCTCGTTGAGTACCCGCAAGTGATTCTGATGTGGGGGCTGAAGGGGCAGGTGGCTCCATCCAAGTAGTGGTGGGCCTGACTTCTCGACAGCCCCGACTGTTACTTTGAGGCAGAGCGACTGGGTAGGTTGAGACCACCTAGGAGAGAGGTGGGCCTGGCCCTGGTCGGCGTTCGCGGTTACTTCAAAATAACACGCTTAACGAGATCTGGGTATCTGATCTGAGTCTGGCTACGGCCTATATGCACTAACCAACTATGCGGGAACAGTTATGGGCACTTGATGTCGTGGTATCAGCCGAAGCCTTCATGATGTCAGCGACTGAGCGGCGCGCACCGGGTTGGACCGTAAGCCTGCTCTTGTATTAAGGGGGCTAGGTCTGCTTCCGGCCGCCCTCGCAACGTGCAGGTGTGCAATGGGTGATGGGCCCAGACCCCTGCGCATTGGATTTAGACCAGCGTGCTGACCTCTTTGTTGTGCCTAGGTAGGGCTGCGACGTGTTGATCTTCCGAGGCCGGGCATGACCCAGGAAAGTGTGTCCAGACAAAGGGGATCGAGCGTGTTGGGAAATGTGGTGCACCCCTGTAGGGAAGTTAATCTATTCGAATAGCTGTGATCTTCGGTAACAGGATGACTTGGAGTTGTACCTTGACCTTATGACAACTAGAACCGGTTACTTAATAAAACACACCCTTCCAAGTGCCAGATACAACCCGGGCGACGAGGGGAGGATCATCGGTTAGGGTTATGTTGTGCGATGTTAACTTGGTGAACTTACCATCTACTCTCTTCTACATGCTGCAAGATGGAGGTGGCCAGAAGCGTAGTCTTCGATAGGACTAGCTATGCCCCTCTTATTCCGGCATTCTGCAGTTTAGTCCACATATGTTACCCCTTTTGCCATTTGATACCAATGCATTCATATGTAGTGTAGCTCCTTGCTTGCGAGTACTTTGGATGAGTACTCATGGTTGCTTTGCTCCCCCTTTTCCCCTTTCCTATACCCGATTGCTGCGACCAGACGATGGAGCCCAGGAGCCAGACGCCACGGTTGATGACGACTCCTACTACACTGGAGGTGCCTACTACTACGTGCAGCCCGTTAACGACGACCAGGAGTAGTTTAGGAGGATCCCAGGCAGGAGGCCTGCGCCTCTTTCGATCCGTATCCCAGTTTGTGCTAGCCTTCTTAAGGCAAAATTGTTTAACTTACTTTTATACTCAGATATTGTTGCTTCCGCTGACTCGTCTATGATCGAGCTCTTGTATTCGAGCCCTTGAGGCCCCTGGCTTGTAATATGATGCTTGTATGACTTATTTTATTTGTAGAGTTGTGTTGTGATATCTTCCTATGAGTCCCTGATCTTGATCATACACGTTTGCATGCATGATTAGTGTACGATTGAATCGGGGGCGTCACACAGCCCTACCACACATAACCCACACATAGTGCCTTATTAAGCAATGGTAAAGGAACTAATGCAGATAAGGTTCAGGATAGTGAGAAATCCTTATTGGTCTCCAACAAAGCTAATAAAACAGCAAAGGAAAACTATCTTGAAGACAGTGAGACAACCCCAAAGTCCTGTATTGGTTTATTGTTTGAGTTACTGGCCACTACCGCTTGCACAAGCTATTCAAACTCACTGTCTGAATTAGTTCGGTTTCTTGAGTCTCAACTACAAGCTGAAAGACATCGATCAGTTGTGCTGCGACAAGAAGCAGAAGGACTGCAGAAGTCCCTGGTGCATTCAGATGCATACTTTCTGGTGCAACAACAAGCGTTGGAGGATTTTACCGCCAAACAAGACAAAGCTAATAAGCTTGCTAAGCTTATTGCCAACATGGTGGATACCCAGGATAACGTTTCTTGAGCTCTTCTGAAGTTGTTTCACTTATGGACTTGTTTTGCTGCCGTGTTTATTTGCACTGGTGGCCAATTTTGACGGCCAGTGTATGTAATATGTTGCTTTGTTCCCTATATTTGCACTGGTGGCGAACTTTGATGCCCAGTGGATGTAATATGTGTAATAGCTGTAATAGTCTAGCGTTAGTTGCTTGCTTATTTATTTCCTTATTGTCTTATTTAGTTGTTTGCTTGTAGTCAGTGCAGTTCTTTTTCCGCGTTTTTCTAGTGGCCACAATAACCTATTTTTGCTAACTAGGCCACAATAATCATCATGGCAACACATGGATTTTGTAACCATGGGCCTCCTGCGGGCCATAGGATCCATGGGCCTTCTACGGGCCGTAGGATCCATGGGCCTTCTATGGGCCGTATGATCCATGGGCCTTCTATGGGCCTGATACGTCTCCAATGTATCTATAATTTATGAAGTATTCATGTTGTTATTTTATCATTCCTGTGTATTTTACAGTCATTTTATAGCAACTTTATATCATTTTTTGGACTAACCTATTGACCCAGTGCCCAGTGCCAGTTGCTATTTTTTTTGCTTGTTTTCTACATCATAGGAAATCAATATCAAATGGAGTCCAAACACCGCGAAAATCCATAGAATTTTTTTATGGGCTAGAAGACTTCCATTCGGCCAAAGAAGCACATGGGGGTGCCCCGAGGGGGGCACAACCCACCAAGGCACGCCAGCGCCCCCTGGCGCGCCCAGATGGGTTGTGCCCACCTTGGTGGACCCCTTATTTGCACTATAAATTCCTAAATATTCTGAAACCCCTCGGGGTTTACCTAGATCAGAAGTACCACCACCGCAAGGCTCCGTAGCCGCCGAAAACCAATCTAGACCCGTTCCGGCACCCAGCCCGAGGGGGGGAATCATCTCCGGTGGCCATCTTCATCATCCCGGCTGCCACCACGATGAGGAGGGAGTACTCCACCCTCGGGGCTGAGGGTTTGTACCAGTTGCTATGTGTTTAATCTCTCTCTCTCTCTCTCTCGTGATCTATATCATGGGATTTGTTAATATAGTCGGATCATATGATGTTTCTCCCCTCTGTACTCTTGTTGTGACAAATTGAGTCTTTACCCTTTGAAGTTTTGTCTTGTCGGATTGAATATTCAGAGATGAGAACACATGATGTATGTCTTGCGGTATGAATACTTGAGGTGACAATTGGGGTACCGTATTGATTCACTTGATATGTGTCTTGGTATTCAACTTGCGGATTCCCGTGGTGATATTGAGGGTAATCTATGCATAGGGGTTGATGCACGTTTTTATTATCTTTTCTCCGATAGAAACTTTGGGGTCTCTTTGTAGTTATTTGTGTGGATTGAGTATTATGAATATGAATTTGCTTTGGTGCTACTTTAGTATGAACTCTTGATTAGATCGATTGGAAAGAATAGCTTCCGTTATTTTAGTACGAACTCTAGGATAGATCGAACGGAAAGAATAGCTTTGAGGTGGTTTCGTACCCTACAAACAATTTCTATCTTTTGTTCTCCGCTAATAGAAACTCAGGAGTGATTCTTCGTTTCACTTTGAAGGATAATCATATGATCCAACTATGTTAGCATTGTTGAGAGGTTGCACTAGTGAAAGTACGAACCCTAGGCCTCATTTTTAAGCATTGCAACACTGTTTTTGTGCCCATTTACTAATTGCTATCTTTCTGTTTTTATTTGTTCATATTATAAAAATATATTTCTACCATTCATATTACAGTTTTATCACTATCTCTTCGCCGAACTAGTGCACCTATACAATTTGCCATTGTATTGGGTGTGCTGGGGACACAAGAGATTTCTTGTATTTGGTTGTAGGGTCGTTTGAGAGAGACCATCTTCATCCTACACCTCTCACGGATTGATAAACCTTAGGTCATCCACTTGAGGGAAAATTGCTACTGTCCTAAAAACCTCTGTGCTTGGAGGCCCAACACATGTCTACAAGAATAAAGTTGTGTAGTAGACATCAAGCTCTTTTTTGGCGCCGTTGCCGGGGAGGTTAGGTAAGCGGCACTCACATCCCGTCAACGAAGCTCTTTTCAGGCGTCATTACCGGGGAGGTGAGTTCTTGAAGGTATATCTTTATATCTTGCAATTGAATCTTTTAGTTTCTTGTTTATCACTAGTTTGGTTTATAAAAGAAAACTACATAAAAATGGAATTTAGGTTGCATCATATTATTGATCATCTTTATAATATCTTTCTTGAAAATGATGCTCGGAAAATTGTTCTCAATTGTTAGAAGAAGAAGTCAATAAAATGCTTGGCACAAAATATTTAAATGATGAGCATGATTGCAATGTTGTTAGTGTGAATTCTTTGAATATCCAAAATGCTAATGATGATTGCACACACTACAAAAAATACACTTCCGTGATGATTAGTGTTTGTCACAGTAGATCGCATTTTCTGTCATGCATGTACATCCATGATTATTTTATGACAGAATCAAGATAGTCATACCTGTGCTGTCGTAGAAGTGTTCCATGACATTACAAAAATTATCATCACGGAAGTGCCCATTTCCATGACGATAAATCCCGCGTCACAGAAGTTCTTTCGTCAAGGGTGCCGACATGTGGCATCCACCATAACGGAACGCCGTTAAGCTATCGGGTCGGGTTTTGGATCCGATAACCCATTAACAGCCCTGACCAATGGGGATTTTCCACGTGTAAAATCATCATTGGCTGGAGGAAACACGTGTCGGCTCATCGTTGGGACAGATGTTATCCACTCATTGGACAGAAGGCGCCTATGATACGTCGACACGTGGCACGGCCCAACAGAGGCCCATTCCTGTGAAAAGTCCGGCCCGTTTGACTTGGTCAAAAGGTGGCGGGCCGGCCCATGTAAAGCCTATTAACGGCATGTTCGCATATAGCCCATTTACAGCCCGCTAACCCAAGGCCTATTACGCCCTATCTAAATTAGGCCCAGTAGCGTCATCTGGGCCACCCAATATGATTCCAGCCCATTTCACTTCTGGACCATGTATGGCCCATGACGTCTTTCGGCCCATATGAGGCCCTATGTAACTCTTGGCCTATTAACGGCCCATGGTGAAACTGGCCCGTAATGAACAGTGTATCACTTTACACCCATTAATGGCCCATGGTGAAACTGGCCCGTAATAAACAGTGTATCAATTTATACCCATTAACGGCCCGTTATTCCGTTGGGCCATTTCCAGCCCATGTTATCTTTCGGCCTTTTCAGAGCCCATTTATTCTTGGGCTCATGTCCAGCATTCGTTTACTTACGGCCCGTTACTGTCATTTTCTACTTGTGGGCCAAATTCAGCCCGTGGTTATAGTCGACCCGTTTGTGGTCCGTTAATACGTTGGGCCATTTTCATAGCGTCATCAAATACGGCCTATTAACGATGGCCCGTTATGGTCGGCCCATGAACGGACGATTCCAACTCTAGCCCGTTTACGGCCATAATGTGGTCTGTTTGGCCCATGTTTGGCCAATCGATCATACGGCCCGTATAAGGCCCATTGTTTCTACGGCTCATAGAAGGCCCATTGTTTCTACGGCCCGTAGAAGGCCCACTGTTTCTACGGCCAGTAGGAGGCCCAGTGTCACTACAGTAAATATTAGCCCATGGTTATTGTGGCCTAGTTTTAAAAAATAGGTTTTTGCAGCCACTAGCTAACCGCGGAAAAAGAACTGCAATGACTACAAACAAACAAATAAACAAGACAACATGGGAATAAATAAGCAAGCAACTAACGCTAGGATATCACGGCTATTACACATATTACATCCACTTGGCATCAAAGTTCGCCACCAGTGCAAATATAGGGAACAAAGCAGCATATCATATACACTGGTTGTCAAAGTTGGCGACCAGTGCAAATAAACGCCGCAGTAAAACTAATCCAGAACTAAAACCACTTCAGAAGATCTCAAGAAACAATATCCTGGGTACCCATAATGCGGGCAAGATGCTTAGCAAGCTTATTAACTTTCTCTTGTTTGGCGCTTAAATCCTCCAGCGCTTGCTGTTGCACCAGAAAATATGCATCTAAATTCTGCAGGGACTTCCTCAGTCCTTCAGCTTCCTGTCGTAGCACATCTGATCGATGTCTTTCAACTTCAAGTTGAGACTCAAGAAGACGAACTGATTCAGGCAGCAAGTTCGAAGAGCTTGTGCCAATAGTAGTGGCCAGTAACTCGAACACTACATCAAGACATGACTTTTGGGTTCCCTCACTATCGTCAAGATAGTTTTTATCAGCTTTCTTGGAGACCAATAGGGATGTCTCACTATCTTGGACCTTATTTACATTACTTCATTTACCATTGGATAACGCGGTACTGTTCTCCAATATTTTGTCCGCATTCTAAAAGAGAAACAATTAGACACATCACATGTTTACCATGTTGTATATGAAACTCATTTTGGTAAATGAGTTCGGTAGTAAAGTGGACAGGATAACAGCATGAAACAAACATATATCTATGTACCATGGTCACTTTATGGTCTATATCATTCTAGTTTTTGTTGCCAAGTCAAGATAGAGACACAGTTCAAATAATATTTGTTCAAGACAAAGCAGAATAGACAGAATATAAGTGTGGGTAACTATAGAGCAATAACAACACTTGTAATGTGCATGACATGAGAACATAACTGTTTATTCAATTGAAACTGAAATCAATATAGAGCAGGTTACAACAGCAAACGAGTTAAAGAAATAGGTTTAAAACATACCTGTTGCACCATTGGAGTTTCAATTCCATCCTTCAAATTTGAAAATAGTTGGTATGAGTAAATACAGTAATGCAAGAGCAAAGGCATATGAACCATAGCTACAGAACCTGACCTGAGAACAAATCTTCTTCTCCTTTAAGCGGTGAGTTGGGATTCGGAGTGGTGGTCCTCGTGCTTTGGGCACTGCAGTTCCCTTACTAACTGCTCATGTTTGGGTGCTCTGTGGTGGAGACGGTGCTGTGTCAACTAGAACTGGGTTACTATCTGCCGGGGTTGGGGTTAGAAGGGATGTAGCTGGTTCTCTGTCCAACTTGGTAGGGGTAAAATCTGCGAGAGTCTGGGTTATGTGTGGTGCATCTGGTCCTTGGGCAAGTACAACCGTGATTCTATCTGCATCAACAGGTAGCACTATCTTTTCTGAAGACCGTCTTGTTACTCCCTTAGATACTGCCATCACGCTCTCCAATTCAAATGGCTGATAAACAAGAAAAGTAATTGAAAGTATAGACATTGTATGATAGACATGTGCAATGGATAGTGGGGAATAAAAGGGGGCATGAAATAATTCATATTTATGTTGTCTAACCAAACAGGATAGCATGACACAATTTCACATATATGATGGCTAACTAAACAGGATAGCATGACAAAATTTCACATTATGATGGCTAACTAAAAAAGATGGAAAGACATAGTTCAAAATATGAGACTATGTAAACAGGATGACATGACATAACTATATAATGTGTTTATTAAATAGGTTGGCATGCCATAATTCACATACATTCACGGATAGAATGCCATAATTCAAAATATGATGATTGTAAACACTAAACAGGATGAGATGATATTAAATGGGTTGCCATGCCATAATTCAGATAGATGATGTGTATGTACTATGTAAACATGATGGCATGATATAATTCAAATATATGATTTATATAGTAAGCAAGTAAGCATATGGCAATCCATATATGATGTAAAAACTAAGCAATGCAAGACAACATGCATGACATGGGTAACTTATAACCCTGCCAAGTTTGAGCATAGACCTCAAGGGGGAAATAGGACTGGTGATCAGTCTCTGAATCCTCCTCTGAGGAGCTCTCTGTAACCAGCAAGATGTTTGCTTCAGCAGGTAGCATTGTCTGCTCTAAATACCTTGTTTTCACTCCAGATACTTCCATCCGCTTCAAATGGCTGATGCACAGGAAGAGTAGTTGAATATACAAATGTTGTCGACAAATGGAACACGTAATACAAAAAAATGATAGCATGATATAATTCACATACATGATGATTGGCTAAACAGCATGGCATTGCATAATTCACATATATAATGCCTTTGCAACAAGATAGCATTGTATAATTCACATATATAATGTCTTGCAACAAGATGGCAATGCATAATTCACATATATGGTAATTAGACACTGAACAGGTGGCATTCACACAAAGCATGTCTAAACTAATCAAATGACATAGCAATGCGAGACACCATACGTATGATATGAGCAACATAACCCTGCCAAGTTAGAGCATACACCTCGGGGGGAATAGGACTGGTCATCTGTCTCTGAATCCTCCTCTGAGGAGCTATCTATCACCAGCGAGATATGTGCTTCGTCAGATAGCATAGTCTTCTCTGAAGACCTTGTTTTCACTCCAGAATTTACCATCACCGTGTCAAATGGCTGATGCACACGAAGAGCAGTTGAATGTACTAACATTGTTGACAAATGTAATATGTAACGGAAAAAAAGGATGGCCTGATATAATTTACATATAAGATGACTGGATAAGCAGGATGGCATTGCAAAATTCACATATATGATGCCTGGCTAAACAAGATGGTGTTGCATAATTCACATAAACAATGAATAAACTAAACATATGGCATTCACACAAAGGATGTCTAAACTAAGCCGATGACATATTTGATGTATAAAGTAAGCAATGCAAGACACCATATGCATGATATAACCAACATCGGCATGCCAAGTTAGAGCAAAGACCTCAGGGGGTAAATAGGAGTTGTCTTCTCCTTCTGAATCCCCCTCAGAACAGATATCTTCCTCTCGATTACAATCCGAAATGCGTGGAGGGGGGCTGCCTTTGCGCCTACCATGGAGCGACGTCTGCATGAAATTTTATTGCCACGCGAGGCTCGTCTCTTTTGCTCTACATGTTCAGTTCCATTGTTTACAATAATTGTCATGCATAGGAATAAAACATAGTGAGATTACGTAAGGAGTGCATGCAGAAATCCAGAGTGATGATAGCAACCTGTGGATAGACCCAAAACCAATAATAGCAGGCAAATAATGGCTTCAGTTAAAAAATACAGATCATGGCTTCTTTACTGTTTGTTTCCCACCCAACATGAAACTCGTAGTAGACACCGGAGATTAACCAGATAATAGATAGATACTATTGATAGCGGCCCCGATATGTACCCCAAAACCATTTAAAAACTCAAGTTTGACCATTAGTTTGGAGCTAACTCAGAGTCTAATCGGTGAACAGGATGATAAAGTAGCATGTAATATTAAGCGATGCATAACGTAAGCACACACGAAAGAGTGTGACCTCTCTTGCGGACCCGTGTAGTCCTCGAGGTCATCTGCTCGGTTGATGATGGTAATGCAGTTTTCATGGCTGCCAGTGGCGGGGAAGAAGATCTGAGGCGGCGAAAGACAGTCTGGAGGCTGGATCCCTGCTGTGCTGGACCCTTTTGTCGTTGGAGCAGCTGAGCTGGGGTGGACGACGGCGCAGCACGAGCGGGACAAACCACGCAAGGTTTTCTTTGACAACTATCTGTAAGAGAAGTAATTCTGTAAGGGCTCGTTTGAATTGGAGGATTCCAACAATGCAGGCATAGGAAATAGACAGGAATAGGATAGGAATGCACGTGCAAAACAGAGAATTTAAAAACACGGGATTTCTGCCAATCTGGGTGTTTGATTCACAACAATTGGAAGATCACAGGATGCAAAGAAGCATGGTGAGATTAAGTCAAACCACAAGAAAATGTACGGTTATAATGCTATTATGCTACTATCTCTTAGTCTTATGCTTCATGAATAGGTATTTGAAAAGGAGGACAAGTGAAAATTAAAATTCCTACGTTTTTTATTTCAAGGAGACACTAAAGGAACAAATCAGTGTGCTCAGTGGACAATATATATAACATGTAGAGTAAAAAAGAGATGCAACAAGTGTACAACCTCTTTGGCGAAGCCATGCCGATCTCAGCGTGATTGGTTGGCTTGTGAGGATGCTCCGGCTGACTTTGCTGTCGGAGGAGGGGAAGAAGATATTAGGCATCTAGAGATGGAGCCCGAGGTACTGCTCCGCTGCGATGGAGGGTTTCGTCGTTGGAGCAGCTCCGGTGAGTTGTACGATGCCGAGGCTGAAGCAGGACAAGAGAGACAATGAACAACGTTAACCTGAGTGGAATTCTAATAGCATCTCCAATACCTGACGTAAAATACATAACCACAAAGTGCTAGATGTAAAATACATCAGCCGCTCATCTCAGAACTTAACTGTCGAAACTGAACTTAACTGTCGAAACTGAACTTAACTATCGAAACTGAATTTTGCTGTCGAAACTGAACGCACTAGCAAGGTGAGCCTACACGTCGGTCGGCTGAATTTTTCATCTCTGGTCAGTCGGTTTTGCAGTCGTTGGATATGAAATCAAGTGCCCGCGGTTCATCTTCAACCTCCACCCCCCTGAGCCGCCAGCCACCACCGGCCAAACAGTAGCCCCCCACCGCTCGCGGCCGGCGGTGCGCCGCCCCGCCCGCCCCGAAAACACTCCCCACCGCCGG
>NC_041390.1:130680144-130690011 GCF_002162155.2 Triticum dicoccoides | reverse complement strand
GACTGACCCAGAAGTTGGGTCACTCGACTGAAGTGTAGCTAAATCGGAGCAGCATCACAAGCAAGAGCAAGAGCGATAGCAGCAGCGTGAGCAAGAGCAATAGCAAGAGCAGACCAGGCAGGGGACCGGGAGCAAGAGTAGAGCAGCAGCGCGAGCGAGAGGTAAAGCTACAGCAGCTCCTACTGATGTGGATGTCGCCGCCGAGGGAGCGACGACGTGGAGGAAGTGGCCGGCGACGCCGCCGTGGATGGATCCGCGCCGTGTTGGCTTGGGAGCGAGCGCCGGCAGCACCGTGAGATCGAATCAAGAAGAAAATGCGGCGATTAGTGTAGAACCTCTTTGGTGGCACGCATTAGGCCGCAGCTTCATCCGAGGAAACGGTGATGATGATGCTCTTGCGGTGGTGCAAGTGAAGGGCGGTGTGGGAATGGAGGTGGTGCAAAAGACGAGGGAAACATCGGGGCAGCTCCTTGGAGGTGGAGGACGGGGTGGCTGAACCGGCGGTACGATGAGATCGACGACGGATCCTCATCCGGTACGGTGGATGAGGGACGTCGAGGTGTTGCTGTGGATGACGTCGTCGGGGAAGAGGCTCCGGCTGGGTGGTGGACGGAGCAGGGTGTGGGGTTTCGTCGCGGGTTTTCGCGGCCTCGGTGTATGAATGGGTGGGCGGATGGGATGGCAGTGGGGAACCATGACTTAGAGACGTGCTTGTCCGAAATGTGGGGTAAGTTACGAAAGTACCCCCATTGATTTGAGGCGGTTCTTTCGGTGTAGGGGTACCACGGGCATTTTGCGTGTCGGGATTTCATGGGAGGTGGGAGTTTTTGCGTGCGTTGTAATTTCAGAATAGCAAGGCGCGGGTTGAGATGGAGGGAGTTGTCGGAGCACAATGAGACAAAGATATATCTTAAATATTTCGGGCTAACAAGGCGCGGGTTGAAATTTCCGGACAAGCCTAACGTGTACTGTACCAAATCAATGCGCACTACAAATTTCATTCAAAATTTTGAATTCATGTTATGTTCAATTAAAATATTTCGCTACGTGTATAATGCATGCAACCTACTACTCAAATGAACGTTTTAGTGCATTCCAAACATATATACTACCGTTTCAATATGAACTAAATTTGAATTTGTTTCTCTATTTGAATAAGATCTACAGTAATGATTGTTGTGAAGTCAAAGCATTTGAATTCGTTTCTCTGTTTTAATAAGATCTACAATCATCATTATTGTCAAGCTAAACCATCATTTGTGTATTATCTTCACAGCACACCACATGATTGGTCTCGAGTTACATATGAACTATGTGTAATATATGAACTCGAACTAGATTTTTTGAATCCACTTTATTTTGATTTCAAATCACATTACATTTCTAGCTCTAGCTAGATCTTCATAATCTAAACCATGTCTCATATGTATAATGTGTTTATCACATTATGTATGGTGCCCCACCCCCTACGCCTACAAGTATTTAGATGTGAGTTGCAGACACCACACATTACCACAAATTCAAATAAAATGTGAGAATGTTCGATATATAGTATTGTTTAGATTGTTCGATATTTAGTTGTAAGCTGCAAATGCCACACATTATCACAAATTCAAATAAAATGTGAGATTGTTTGATGTATAGTATGGTTTAGATTGTTTGGCATTTAGCTGTGAGTTGCAAACGCCATGCATTATCACATTATGGTATAACATGTGCATAGCACATGTATCACCGCTATATTCATGCATGCAATGTTTAAAACACTATGATCTCCTATTCAAATATATGAATCTGCTTTCATATCAAATTATGATCTTTGTCAGTCTCTTACACCCACACAATCCTCTAACCTTTGTAGCTACCACTAACTTTCTCTCGTGCATGCACACGCCCTCCTCGCCCTCCCCCTCCCTCGGCATTCTATACACCAGGCACATTCATTTTTTTCTTTAGTTCGTTCTCCCAGAGTCTCCACAACTCCTTTCCGACACACACCGATCGATAAACCTCTCCAGCGATGCCTGCCTACAACATACACACACCTTCAATCTCCTCCTTTATGTGTCCTTGCCTCGTGTCTCTCATACGGTCAGACACACGTGTAAACTCTCGCCCCTCTTTTCATCGATCTCACAACCGCACACTCCTTCCCCTATCTAGCTAGTAGTTGGGCCTCTCGCACCACCTCCTAGCTCCATTCTCTCTGTCTATCCGTCTCGCTGGGCCTTATTTGCCTCTAACAAATGGACGTACACTGACCGATCGCTCGCTATACATATAGCTAGCTAGGTCCTTATAACTCATTTTTACCCACACGTCAATCGATCTACCTCATTAGTTGTGTCTCTCCCTTCCTCTGACAAACAACAATTGATCTACCGATCTAGTTAGGTTTGCTTACCAAACACATGGTTCCCCTTCATCATCCATGGATGCATCACACCAGATCTGTCACGCATAGGCACACACAGCAACACATCCCCACTCTTATTGATAACATTGCAGTTCCACCCTCAATTTGTCTAGTAGGCCTCTCCCACCATCTTCGAGAAGCAACTCCATCACCCATCCAGCACTCAACCCCTCTCCCTCCCTCTCCCTTCCTCTCTCTCTCTCCTCTCTCTCTCTGTGTCCCATCATATTTCCCGTCCTTCAGTTATGTATGGATGTCGACCGATCTCCCTCAAGACATAGTTGGATCTCTCCTTCTCAACACATATACGAGTCATTCTACCTCTATAGTTAGGCCTCTGCCTACCCCTCCCCCCACACACACCGATACATCGAGCGCTCTAGTCATGTCTCCCTGCCACGCACAAACTTGACATGTGCCCTCTAACGTTACGGTAGGCCAGTCGCCCTATATCTTTGACTTGCACACACACACAATTTCGATGGCTCTCTTCATCGATCTCGCACCCACCCACTTGATCCTCTCTTCGACTCTATCGATAGCTATGACCCCTCCCTCTCTTCTCGTGGATTGCCCGACCCTCTATGTATGATATGGATAGGCCTCCATTTCACACACATTGCATGCAAAATTTTGTTTGAGATGTCATCAACACATATTCCCACAAATAATTCACGAAATCAACCCCCACCCCACCCCCACCCCAAACCAAAAAACACTCACGAACGTAGTTTGTATCTCTCACACACACCCATGTAGGTGGGGGATGTGCACGAAGAGAAGAGGTGCATGCACAGTGCACATACTCCCGTCTCTTTCCCAACCACACCCGTGCGGGTACACGGTGGAACTCATTTCTGTACGAAAAAGGCAGCCCAAGTGGTAATTTGGCACGTGTACTGGTTGTCCACTTGGTGGAGGGAGGATCGTCTACCACGGGTGAACAAACAAATTGTGACTTGACGTGTTATGTTAAAAAAAGAGGCAAACCATGTGGGGCCTACCTTAGAGGCAAGGCTCTATACACTGGAGTACTTTTGATGTGTCTCGTCAACTCGCAGAACGAAAGCTTGCTTAGTACGCCGTCTCCCATGTTCCTAAATATAAGTCTTTGTAGAGATTTCACCATGAACCACATGCGGATGTATATAGATGCATTTTAAGTGTAGATTCATTCATTTTGTTCTGTATGTAGTGGAATCTCTACAAAGACTTATCTACTAGTAATAGCTATCCCCACTACTAGGAATTCTCTATCCTCTCCTTGAGCCACATCATCAAAATTGATGTAGCCGTTAGATGAAGTAAATCGGTCCATAATAGCTGTCTGATCTAGACGTTGAGAGGCTCCGCACTAAGCCACATGCAAGCATGCGGAAATACCATGGCACATGCATGTGAGTGGGTTTTAAATCACATCAACATGTCTGCATGCAAGCATGCACCGGTAGCATGCATGTAAGTGAGCTTTTAAGTCCCATTAACATGTCAAAAAGAAAAATATAATCCCATTATGAAGTAAGAGTTGGCTGATCTTTTTTCCTTACGTGGGATGATCTAAATGATGATGGGAGTTTATTTAGTTTGGCTACCACATTTGTGATGCGGTTATAGAGTTTTTTTTAGTTCTATGAAATCGATAATTTTGCACAGAGAGATATACCGCTGTTCCATGGCAACGCGCGGGGACTCATCTAGTAATATTTAGGAACGGAGGGAGTACTATGTAAAGAGTTAGGTGTCGCACGGTGATAGTGTGAGGTGGGCCATGTAATCACTAAGCCTGTGTGTTTTCACTGCTCTTTCACGCCTCCGCTGTAAGAATGGAGAAAATTGTAATCTAGTAGTAGTACCTCCTTTCGCCGAAAGCGTGGGACATCCAGCAGTCCTACCACCTCAGTAATAAAGATCAATGAGCCGTCAAATCACATAGACCCAGCAGTAAATTGGACGGACGAAGCAACCATCACTCTTGCGCCAGTGAGAGGTCGCGCCCGCTCTGCCCGGGCATGAATGCGGCACCGATTCTTTGGAGCGGCGCTAGCCGTTTCAGGCGGGAAGCGCGCGCGGGCGATGGAGGGGCTTTGGGTGGGCCAGGCTGGTCAGTAGCGGGCGTGGCAGATGTCCGCATGTCCCTACCGGACATGCCCGGAAACAAGAGGATGCACCGACTCTCGTGGCTAAAATCGTACACTACACAACATCTCTCTGTAGGAGTAGGTCGATCTATCGCTCTCTCTAACACACACACACGTTGTTAAACACACACACACACACACACACCTTGGTCCCGTTGCACCTTCTAATGTGACTTATTACACCTAGACGGAGGGAGTAGTAAGTATACGAGATACGGTGGCACACTGACTTAAGTCGGATACAAGTGCCCAAAATTTGTGTGCATGTTATAATAAGGATTCACTTAAAATAGTACGTGAGCGAACAGAGGGATCAATTGGACAGTGTTCCCGAGCAGTAGCGAGATGTGTGAGGTAAGAAACACCGCTGGCGCTTTTAATTTTTCTTATTAATTTATTTGTTTCACCCTCTGACTAGTGGGACCTAACGTACTACGTGGAGAGAGGTAAGGTGACTAAGGCTGCATTATTTCTGCACCAGTGTGGATAGTCTTACCACCAAAGCCACATGACACGATTATGATTGAAATCCCAATGACTCCCACACACAAAAAAAAACACGGCATGCTTGTCACATGAATGCAGGAATGTATAAAAGGTTATTTCCCTCTCGTTGAACATAACGGGAGGGTTGTGTAGCTGGTTAGCCTGTTCGCTCATCAAACTTGAGGTCTCGGGTTCGATAACTACACTTGAGCATAATTTGTGCCAGGAGGATTCTTTGACTGGTCAAAATGTTTTCTAGGGTTTGCACGCTTCACACTCTCTCTCTCCAGTATATATATACACGCTGGAGCCTCAGCGCTTGTAGTTGCTCTCTTCACACTCTCTCGCCCTCTCTCGCTGGAGCCTCAGCGCTTGTAGTTGCTCTCTTCACACTCTCTCGCCCTCTCCAGATCTAAAGAAGACTTCGTTGGCCTCTCTCTCCCCTCACTGCAGCTCAAAGAGCCAGCAGGATCCGTCCGCCGGGAAGGGAAGGAGGCTTAACGCTGTCGCCGTCGGCGAGGGACTACCAGCGCAGCTGTTCACTTTCCACCAAGCAGCGGCGCGGGAGGGCCTCCGACCCCTTCTTCTTCGCCGTCGTCTCGTCGCCCACAACACCACGCCCCAAGAACCTTAAGGTATAATTTACTTACTCCACATGCATTGCTCTAGCTGCATGTATACCATGAATCTAGGACGTGGTTCAAAGAGGAAAGGAGTGGGGGAAAGTAGTGGTAAAAGTTGTATATAGCATGAATCTAGGACGTGGTTCAAAGAGGAAATGAAGGGGGAAAGTTGTATAGCATGAAACTAGGACGTGGTTCAAAGAGGAAAGGAATGGGGGAAAGTTGTATCGCATAAATCTAGGACGTGGTTCAAAGAGGAAAGGAAGGGGCGAAAGTACTAGTTCAAAAAGGAAAGGAAGGGACAAGGCTGTAGAGTTTGAGCAGGACTAGATTTTTTGCGCTCACATAGGAAAATGTGTCTAAAGATAACAAAACTGGGACCAACACAAATATGCTCCTTGGTTGTTTGTTCTTTGTTGCAACAGACTGTGCATGACCACAATACATCGGTAGATGCACATGGTGCTGGTGCGTCCACTGTCCCGTGCAACTCATTAGCTGTTGTTAATCTAAGGCCATGTTTGGTTAAAAACTACCTAGTCCCTACCTGCTTGGTTACAGGGACTAAACATGCACTAGAGGTTATTAAATGACATGCTAAAAGACCATGTTACCCCTAGTAATGAACTAATAGAGACAAGGTGCGATGCATGGCAAGGGCAACTGTTGGAAAAAGTCCCAAAAAGACTCCCTCGGGGTCTTCTTTCTTTAGTCCCAAATGCCCACTTTTAGTCCCTAAAAGTCCCTCTTGTTTGGTTTAGATGGGACTCACACGGAGTTTTTTTAGCCCCTACATCAAAATGTCCCTGTAAACAAACACCCTCTAATAATGCCGCTGGAAAATTGACGCAATGCCATAGTTAAAAGCAAATTACATGTTTAACGAATTTTATTGATAATATAATCTCTATGTTAATATTAATCAATGCCACCGTTTGAGAAATGCTACTGTCTTGCTTTCTTTCCCGTTTAGATAAGGTAGATGCTTCTTTGTGTTGGCTTCTGTGTCATCCACTGTTATTGACCACTAATTGTTTCCTTTGCACCTCTGTGTAAACAGGGTTATCTACTTCACCTCGTTGCCATTGTGACCTTTTGTTGCACTGGACAAAACACTTTTGTTTTAAGAGTATTTTGTGCAGTTCAACCAAAATGTCACACCGACAATGTTGCTTGATTGCTTGATCTTAGTGGAACTGCACAACAGGAGATCTTACTTCCTATCCGTTAAGGCGAATTTGGTTCAGATCTTCTTCTTGTGAGTTGTTTGAATTCCGCATCATGAGAGGTCAGTACTAGCCTACTTTCACATGATTCTGCAGTGTGCTTTCATATGTTGTGCTACTTGTACGATAATGTTGCTTGATTTGAGTGAACTGCACAAATGGAGACAAGACTTCCAATCTGTATGTGCACCGTAATATCCCATTGAGGTAAGATAAGGATATTTCACAACTGTTGGCCTGTATTTTGCCACTTTCATCAGAAAATTAAGTTTAGTACTATACTTGTGCTCCCTAATTGACATGCCAAATCTTACATTGAAGGCAAAGCTTGTCTGTTATTGAACCAAGTGCAGAAGGGGAAGAACAAGCGGAAGAAAAACAAAAATCAACTCCCGGTGCTGTAATGAAGCACTGGAACTGTGATGACACAAGTAATGATATAGTTTTGCATCTTAATTTATTGCTATGGCTGGAACGAGCAATTGTTTTGACACTGATTTGATGCCACTCTTAATGTAATAGGTAATTATCTCTACTTGTGCAAACATGGATCTTTTTTGAAGATACCATATATTTTAGTGGAAATGCACAAGAAGATGTTGGAAACATTAAACTAATCGAGGAGTATATAGTAAGCATGGCCACCACCGTAGATAGCAACAGATGGTTCCGGAGAAGTGCTTCATCTGTATGCTCTACACAATAAGCCTCCTGACAAAGGTTGGTACTCGCCCACTGATTTCATCCATATGATTGAGCTTTGTAATCTCATTGGTGTTGTGCTACTGTTTAGATACTGTCATGAAAAAGTGGTATTGCCTTGAGAAGTGCTTCATCTGTGTTGTTTTAAATATTTGCTTTCCTTTTTTGAGCAAACAGGGATGCTAGCATTTAGTAGTCCTCTTGTCTTTGCACAACAGGATCATCTTCCTCTAAAGAAGAATATGGAGTACGTGAAGTGACTAGTTCCGATTATGCTAGGATGAAGAAGCCCTGTCTATCTTCTCATCAAAAGGAGCAGGTGAAGGATGGTTACATTACTCCCCACAAGACCAAACTAACTTCAGCTCAGAAGGATTGACAAATCTCCATTTTTTTGCTATGATGCACGAGTACAATGTTGTTCTAGGATTCTTTCTGGTGAGTTCCATTTTTCTAAAAGTGTGCTCTACATGGACCATGTATGTGCCTGTTGAAACTGTCAATTCATAGTACAGTTCGCTTTATACTAATCACTTTTTTGTATTTGTGCAAACAGGGGTGTTCAGCTTGATTTCAATGGGAACTGCACAAAATGTTCATGAATACATCGAATCATTCATTTCCACCACAAGAAAGGAGGTGCCAATAATTTCAAGGCGTTGCAACATATAAGGGCGAAATCATACAAGCTACACGCGAATTTGGTTGATTTTGGTGGAACTGCACAAAAAGAACAGTTGTTTTATTTAGCACGAGGTGCCATGTCAATGTCCAAAGTGATGGAAAACCCTGCCCATTACACAATCGTAGGCATTTGATATTTTGGAATGGGACAACCTTGTCAAATTTTGCTCATTGATTTTAGCAAGACATGCGTTTGATATTTTTGAATGGGACGCCCTTTGCTGTCAGCAGCGTCGATCAATTTTTCTTTATTCTTTAGTTGTGAAGTAAATATTGCCTCTGACATGTGAGTCGTTGAGATGCATAATCATCGATTGTTTTGTATGTTCTCTATGAATTGCCAGGCCTGTGTGTTTGATTGCAATGTACAGAAACACTAAAAAGCTACTCAAACTCTTTGTACTCCTTCTGTTCCTTTTTACTTTTACACATTGTGAAAGTGCATACTTTTTTGTATAATATTGGTCAAAGTAGAGATACTTTGACTGCAGACAAAACTTGTATGCAGACAAGAAAGAACCGGAGGGAGTACATGTGAAACCGCTGCAAACGAGGTGATCACCCTGGGAATAATGCTAGTACGTATTGTTTTGCATGTTCATCCAATGCCAGTGATACAGGAATTCGAACTAATCGAAATAAATTCATTCATACACGGTAGGATTTCATATAAACATGCCGGATTTCATTACATTTCATACATTCTTCAACTAAAAAGGGGTGCGCTGGAGGTAAAATTAATTAACCGAAGCTACCCACCTGTGTCCCGCTGAGCCGAACAGAAGCTTCAGTGACTTAACTGCGGGTGTAGTTGCGTAACTGACATGTGGCATGTTGGGCCCATGTGTCAGTCAGCCAACTGCACCAGCAGTTAAGTAGAAGCAGTAGTCTTCTCCAGCGCAGCTCTCCGACTCCAAGTCGCCGCCAAGAAGCTAATCGGCCATCAATGGTCAACCCGCCTAGCTTGGCTTCAACCGGAGGGTAGCAGCGGTGGCCTTACTTGGACCCGAGCGGCGGTGACCTACCGTGTTCTACTCTTCCTCGTTTTCTGTGTGGCGCGGCCTCGTTGGCAGTGGGGCGGGGCCTGGGCGGAGCCGGTGATGTCCTCAGTCTTGTTGCCGGCAGGGTGGGGCCTCGGCTGAGCCGACGATGTCCTCTGCCTCGTTGTTGGCGGGGCGGGGCCTCGGCGGAGTGGCGGTGTCCTCTGCCTCGTTGTTGGTGCCGCGGGGCCTCGGCGGAGCAGGGCCTCGTCGACGCCAGCGGAGCGGGGACTCGTTAGAGCTGGCATTGACCTCTGCCTCGTCTTCGGTCTCGCCAAACAGCGCCTCGCCCACTTCATCGCCCTCTTTGCTAGCCTTTTGTAGGCGGTTGTAGCCTCCGCCACCTGCATGCGGTACCGCCAGCGCTCGAGGCGGCCCTTGCGGGCGGAGTGGTACGAGTCGAGCAGCGCCTCCTGCTCCGCCCGCTCCGCGGCGATCTGCTCCTCCACCTGCAGGTGCTCCTGGAGGAGATGGTGGTTGTAGGCGGCGTCGGCCTGCGCCTCCCGGAACTGCTCCTCACGCATCTGCCTCACCCTGTCCATATATTGGGCA
>NC_041390.1:130619277-130679592 GCF_002162155.2 Triticum dicoccoides | reverse complement strand
CCATTGGGACGTCGTCGTCCTCCAGCTGCCTGCCGGCCAGCCGGTCGGCAGCAATGGCTGCCATCTCCTTGTGGTCTATTGTCTGCCCGTCCCGAAGAGCGCTGGAGCGCGAGGAAGCCATGGTGGGCAGTAGTGGTGTGGACAGGAGAAAGGGAACGGATGTGGATGACTGCGGCTATGGCCGACGCAGCAGTTTATATAGCAATAGTGGGCGGGCGGAGGGACGGACGTGTGGCGCCGGAGTAGCCGCCTCGGCAACCGTGTATCATTATTGTGGGCGGCATATGGATGGACGGACGGCACTTGTGTCGTTTGAAGGCGGAGCAATCGCCTGCACCAGAAAGTGGGGTGGGCGGCGCTGACTGTTTCGGGCGGAAAGCGCGTGCGGGCGAGGAGATGACTTTACTTGGAGAGGATGACAATGGGGACCCACCAGGTCCATAGCCTCACGTACGCAAGTGCCTCCATATTATATATATATAACTATAATTTATTTTGCTTCCTCATGGTTTCCTGACATCACGGTCCCACACCATTGTCAACCTATGTAGTACTCCCTCCTTTCCGGTTTATAGGGCTTATCTCAAAATTTTAGTTTTTCCATTTTATAAGAATCAATTTGGTTGTTCCCCATCACATGTTCAGACTTCAAGATGCATTAAATCATTGCATGCAAGTATTAAGAGAAAACTGACCAATGCATGCACTTTATGCATGCATGCATTGTAATTAATGCATTCATAAACATAAGTTTTTGAGGAAAACAAGAGCATTAATTGGGAACTTTTGCAAACTACAAAAAATATTCCACCACTCATCATCTACCTTGGTTGGTGAGATTTTTGAATTGAGCCTTATAAACCGGAAAGGAGGGAGTAGTTAATAAACGAGAGAATTGCACAAGAAGCGGCCGACAGCTGGGACCAAGCAGCTCGAGCAGTATTTGTGTTTTTGAGGTGTGAGCACTGCAGAGTTTTTCGATGTTTAGCCCAGATATCAATTTTTCTCCTATGAACAACAACGAAAACATCGCTGCAGGTATTAACTGGGCGGGCTGTGGCCCGTCTAGCCCAGGCCAGATATCCAGCCCAGATATTAATTTTTTTTCAAGCTGAAAATGGCTAGCCCAACTATTCTTTTTTTAGGAATACCCAGGTAAGGTCAAGTTGTTATTCTCTGCCCCGCTGGGCTGCAAATCTTTCCTAGGAGGGATGCATTAGGCTTAACAAGAAAATGGGCTTTAAGAAATAATAAATGGGATGTAATTATAAAAACTGGGCAGTAACTATAAAAAATACACCAAACACATGATTACTTTATAAAATTTTATTTTTGGATATTGAAAATTTTAATTTCATTAATTGTTGCGAGCGCAATGTTTTGTTGGATTTTTACGTAATATAAATTTATATTGAAATTGTATTTAATCTGACTAGAAATTTCGGGATAAAAATATTTCGGATCCCATCAAAATGTGGGAAATTTTATTGAATTCTGTTTTGAACGGTTGGTTGAAATGGGTTGTACTTTTAACAAACTGTAAATGGGCTATAGTAAATTCCATTAAAATTCAAAAATGGGCTACACATTCTTACAAATCTCAAATGGGCTATAAGTTCTCTGCCACACACTTCTGGCCTTACTAAGTTGATGCGTCCCCTAAAAAACAGAGTTGACGCGTATGCAAGGCTTTGTCAACTTATAGTCAACACATGGTTCTAGCAGAAGTGGCCGTTGGATGTCCATCCAATGGATGCCGTGCTTCTTCTTCAATCTCGGATATTCTAGCTTCACTCGCCCAAAAAATTATTCCTCCCCCTGACATCTGGGGCGCACCATTTCGGAAGCTAACCTGTGGGCCTACTAAATTGACGTACCAAGGGCTTTGTCAACTTAGTCAATATAAACGATTCTAGACGCAGTGACCGTACGATGTCCATCCAACGGCCGTCATGCTTCTTCAACCTTTGGTCTTCTTGCTCCAGCCACCCAAAGCAGCGCCGGTCGTGCCGCCTGCTCCTGCCTCCTGTGGCCGGCTGTGCTACCGCGGAGGCCTCACCGTCCCCTACTACTCCCACCGCTGGCCAGGCCATCCCTCCACTCACCCACACCCCCTGTTATTCTGCGGCGACGGCAGCGCGGCCGAACCAGTGAACCTGCGTACTCCTCTCCGCGTGTGCATCCACTGCCGCATCTTCCCCGGCTCCGCGTCATCCCCATCCTAGGCCTCGCCGTCGTCCACCGCCCAGGTGCTCTCGGCGCGGCGTGGTCAACATGGTCAAGGAACGACTTCCATCAGACGTGGACTGTACGTGGAGAGGCTGACAGCTGGGTCCACGGCAGCCGCAAGGAAGTGCCTCCTTATTACGCGCAAAATAATTATTCCTCCACCTAACAGCGGGGACCCACCGGACGGGCCACCGTATTTCATGAAAAAATGATCCGCCCCCTGACTGCTAGGGCCCACGAGCTACATCTTCGCACGCAAGGAAGTGCGTCCGAGAAAAAAACAATTCGCCCCCTGACTGTTAGGGACCCACCAGCTACATCTTCGCACGCAAGGAAGTGGGTCCGAAAAAAAATGATTCGCCCCCCGAATGCTGGGACCCACCAGCTACACCTTCGCACGCAAGGAAGTGCGTCCGGGCAAAAAAAAACGATTCGCCCCGCTGACTGCTGGGACCCAGCAGCTACACCTTCGCACGCAAGGAAGTGCGTCCGGGCAAAAAAAACGATTCGCCCCCCTGACAGCTGGGACCCACCAGCTACATCTTCGCAGGCAAGGAAGTGCCTCACAGTCGGGACCCGCCTGGTCGAAGCATACGTAGCGTTGTCGTTCTGGTCGCGAACGTGTACGTACATACTGGTCGATGTAGAGGCGTGCACGTGTCGTAGTAGAGGCACGCACGTGTCGTAGTAGAGGCACGCACGTAGCTTGTACACGTATGTACAGCGGCCAGGGTGCAAGAAAGAAAATACCGCCACGTATGTGTACATACGGGCAGGGTCTCAAACACCTACTCGCGCATACGTACGTCCAGGGCTCGTGTACATGGCTGGGTCGGAACGGAGAAATAGCGTCGTCATCGTGTTCATGGGGAGGCAACGGAATGTGTCGTGTTCATGGGGAGGCAACGGAATGCGTCGTGTTCATCGGGAGGCAACGGAATGCGTTGTGTTCATCGGGAGGCAACGGAACGCGTGGGAGCCAACTGGCTGGGTCAGAACGGAATGCGTGGTCATGTTCATCGGGACGGCTTTGACGGAACAGGCGATGGAAATGAGGCCTGGCGTACCGCAGAATGGAGGAAACGGACCTCCTACAGTCGAAACGGGGGTCGTGTTGATCCGGAGGGGTGTGGCGTACCGCACAACGGAGGAAACGGACCTCCTACGGTCGAAACGGGGGTCCTGCTGATCGGGAGGGGTGTGGCGTACCGCGAAACGGACCTCCTACAGTCGAAACGGGGTTCCTGTTCATCGGGAGGGGTGTGGCGTACCGCAAAACGGGACTCCACGAGATACTGTTCATCTCCACCGTCGACCTCCTCCAGCCTCCACGGGCTACCGTCGACCTCCTCCAGCCTCCACGGGCTCCTGTTCATCCAGCCTCCATCGGGCGCTACTCCACCGGCTACTATTCAACCACCCCTCCACCGTCTACTGTTCATCCAGCCCTCCACACCACGGGGTCCTTTTCAACCACCCCTTCACGGGCACCCCTCCACCGTCTACTGTTCATCCAGCCCTCCACACCACGGGGTCCTGTTCATCCAGAGGCAACACCACCGCTCACTGTTCATCCAATCGATCGGCTTCAGTTAGCAGCAGTAGCGAAGGAATCGCTCGATCGGGTTCAGTTAACAGCCATCGATCGATCGCTCGGGTTCAGTAACGCGTAGCTTGCAGTGCAATCGCTCGGGTTCAGTTAGAGCCCAAAGCCTCGCTCGGGTTCAGTTAGAGCCAACGCCTCGCACACACGCGCGTACGTGTACGAGAGAAACGCGCATCGCTCGGCCCCTGACCTCCCACCGTAACCGGGAACTCCCCAAAATTTTCCTTGCCCTCCCTTCTACCACGGTTTTTTCCGTCATGGACGGCCCAAAGAATGTCATGCAGCTGCATCTCCGGCCCGCCCAGGATGAAAAGCCCATTTTCTGTCATGATTTTTTGTCATAGAAGTAGGATCCCACCACATCTATGATGATACCGGGTTTTGTCACAATTATCGTCATAGAAGTGTCAAATGTATGACAGAAAAAAATTCATTCAGCCCAAAATGTCACGGATGTGTCTTTTTTTGTAGTGACAAGTCATGAAAAAAATGTTTCTTATAAGCATGTCACTTTTTATGGAGTGAATTGGGAGTGCAATTGTGCACCAAAAATGGAAGATAGATTTTGTAAGAAGCATAAATATTTAGAAACAAAAAGGTTGCAAGAGAGGCTAGATGATTGTGCTGAAAGATTTAATTTTTTCGCCATCCTTGTGAGCTTTGCAATGAACATGGTCATTTGAATCTCCAATGCAAATTCTTTCATGATCAAATCGTGTCCAAAATTTGTGATAACTTGATTACCCTTGAGCATCATAAAGAGTTTAGTCTTCTTTGGGGGTATGAATAAATGAAACATATAACTAAGGGTATTCCAAAATTTAATCTCGAGAGATTTCTTGATTTGTACCTAGAGGAAATTTATATGTTTTGTGCGGTAAATTGCATTGAGAATCCTTATATTGCCAACTATCTAAAGTCAAGAGAACAAATAGAATATGAAGAGAGTACTCATGAAAGGGAAAATATTTCCCAAAACCCTCCTAGTGTTCATTATGATGAATCAGGTAATGAGGAGGAGCTTCCTATCCAACCAATCTCATCAATAAGAAGCTTGAAAATATCAATTAAAACCACACATGATGTGGTGAATAAGAAGAAAAGAGGTAAAAAGGTATCTCTCCCAAATAATGTTGCTCCTATAATTGTTCTGCCTCATGAAAATGAAACAAAAATAATTTTTGAAGATGATGCACTTGATGATGATTTTGTTATGCCTATTGCTTGTTGTGATGATTATGATTGGGAAGATAATGATACTTCTTATAATATTGGAAATATTTTTGGCACCAAATTGGAAAATTATGAGGATAGAAATTGTTATACCGCTGGTGCCATTCATACTATTAATGATGAGAATGATTATGCTTATGATATGCCAAGCCACAAGCTTGGGGATGATATGTTTGATGAGAATGACATGTTTGAGAATTTATTTTCCGCAATTAATGTTTTTCCCAAGCTTGGGGAGGCTATGTTTAATGAAGATGATCTTTTTAGTCCCCCTACTTTGATTGATCAAACTTATTTTGATGATAGCATGCCTCCCATTTATGATGATTACATTGATAAAAGTGGGTTTGGAAGAGTGTCAACTCTAGGTAGTAGTGATCCCACTATTTTGGAGGGTGTTGAATCTTATTACAATATTGATGAAAGTGGATTTGGAGAGGTCATGACTTTATTTAGTGATACATCCACTGTTTTGGAAGAGGTTTCAATTGACTATGGCAATAAAGTTGCTATCTATGATGATCATTATGATGACATGTATGCCATAGAGAGCAATAAATTTTCTATGCTTATGGATCATGAAGAGAATGCTTTATGTAATGGTTATATTGATGAATCTATTCATGATGCTACTGAAAATTATTATGAGAGAAGAACTTATGATGCATGATGTTCTCTTCATGTTTCAATTCTTATCTTTTATGTGAGCATCATTGAAATCATCATGCCTAGCTTAAAAGGCATTAAAAAGCGCTTGTTGGGAGGCAACCCAACACTTTTACTTACTGTTTTTGTGTGTTAACATGATTATGCTACTGTATTGATCATGTTTTATAGTTGTTTTTCAATAAAGTGCCAAGTAAAGCCTTTGGGATCATGTTGGGTGATAGTTGGTTTGACCCTGCTGAAAAACCGAAACTTTTGCGCTCACGAAAATAGGTCTCATTTTTAACAGAAGAGCGGTATTGAGTTGATTCTTTTTGAAGAAGTTTACTATACAAATTTCTCACATGTTCATAATTGTTTCATAATTTTAGTAGTAGTATAAGTATGGTAGTTATACATATCATTACAGACTGTTCTGTTTTGACAGATTCTGTTTTTCAATGCATAGTTTGCTTGTTTTCTGGTTTCTATGGCTTATATTGCTCAATATAAATTGTGGAAATGATATGCTACAATAGTACTTGTGTGTAAAAAATTATGAATCCTGTCTTTGACAGTACCAAAGTGAAATGGTTTGCTCTTTATCATACTAACCTATCTCACAAAGTTCTATTAAGTTTTGTGTGATTGAAGTTTTCAAGTTTTGGGTGAGATATCGATATGAGGAGAATAAAGAGTGATAAGACCCTAAGCTTGGTGATTCCCAAGTCACCCCAAGTTAATATCTAAGGAATATCCAAGCAACTAAGCTTGGGGATGCCCAGGAAGGCATCCCCTCTTTCGTCTCCAACATTATCGGTAAACTCACTTGGAGCTATGTTTTTATTCGACACATGATATGAGTTTTACTTGGAGTGTCAATTTATTTTGTTATTATTTGCTTGATGTTATTTAGAATAATGTTTTTCATCTTCTATTTCAATAGAAGTGGCATTGATAGCCTTTTCCATGCTTATCTTGCAAGTATACTTGTTGCTGTTTGAAAACAGAAAGTTTATCGATGTTCGAAAAATTCCCGAGGAAAGTAAGAATGTGATAAAATGTTGTAAATTTTTGCAAAATGGGCTCTAATAATTTTTCTTTGGTGTGGTAGAATTTCATAATGTTTGGAGTTAGGGAAGTATTGATACTCTTCCATTCTTTACAGACTGTACTGTTTTGGCAGATTGTTGTTATGTTTGCACCGTTTGCATATGCTTGCTTGTTTAATGAATCTATTTGAGGATAGGAGTATTAATTATGCAGAGGCATTTAGTATGCAATGTTGAATAATAATTTTAGTGATTTTCTACAGTAGAGAATGATAAGTTTTTTTGCATTGGTTTATACTAACTTATCTCACGTGTTCTTGTTGAGTTTTGTGTGGATGAAGTTTTTGAGATTTAGGAAAACCGTGATATGAGAAGAATTAAGGAGACACAAAAGCTCAAGCTTGGGGATTCCCAAGGCATCCCAAGATAATATTTCAGTAAGTGTCAAGCATCTAAGCTTGGGGATGCCCCGGTAGGCATCCCACCTTTCCTCTTCAACAATTATCGGTTAGTATCGATTGAGCCTAAGTTTTTGCTTCTTCACATGAGTTGTGCTATGCTTGGAATGTCATTTGATTTTGTTTTTCTTGCTTTTTTAATAAATTACTTAGATCTAAAAGTTCTTAATAAGAGAGAGTCCTCAAATAGCTACCTATTTACTTAACTACTCATTTGATCTTCACTTATATCTTTTTGGAGTAGCTTGTCATTTACAATTGTGCTTCACTTATATCCTGTGAGTAAATTGTTGAATAAATTGAATGTCATGAAGTTGAAATCATATCATGCCTAGTGGTAGCTTCACATTAGGTTTAGAAAGTGAAATCTTTTGAGGCTCAACAATCACAATATTGGCCATACAAGCAATCACGAATAATTAGTATAAGGAAGAGAACTTACACATATAAATACACTATCATGGAAATCTTTTGTGATTGTGAGCCCCCATCAAAATATTATATGTCAAAATTGTTGACGTTGGACAAGGAAGACAACGTAATCATTTATGTTTTCTCATATTCAAATAGAAGTCATATTGTCATAGATCCTTCAACATGTGGTGCTTGCCCCCCGTCTTTGCTAGCCAAAGTTTTTGCACCAAGTAGAGATACTACTTGTGCATCCAAAAACTCATAAACCCAAATTTTATTTTCAAGAGTCCACCATACCTACCTAAGGATTGAGCAAGATCCTTCAAGTAAGTTGTCATCGGTGCAATAAGGCAATAAAAATTGCTTCTAAAAGTGTGAGATCATTTAGTGTAAGAGAAAATTGAGTGTTGTACGAACTTGGATGGCAAAGAATAAAAGCGACAGACTGCATAATAAAGGTTGTCATCTTAAGGGGCAATACAACATGAAGTTCTCTTGCACTAAGGGATTGAGCATACAAACAAATAAGCGCATGGCAACCTCTGCCGCCCTCTGCGAAGGGCCTATCTTTTACTTTTATGTATTTACTTTTATGCAAAGAGTCAAAGTTTTACTCTCTATTCCTTTTTATTTTTCTCCTTTGGCAAGCATCATGTGGTGAGGAAAGATCTAGGCACATATGTCCAGTTGAATATGGGTATCATGAGTTATTATTGTTGACATCACCCTTGAGGTCAATACGTTGGGAGGCAAAACAATAAGCCCCTATCTTTCTATGTGTGCGGTTGAAACGTTTTGCTCATGTGTACGCGGTGAGTGTTAGCAATCATAGAATACTATATGATAGTTGAGTATGTGGAGCTCTTACTTAAACTCTGTTGAATAAGTTGAATTGCAATTGCTTGGTGACTAAGAACATAGGTTGTTGAGTTTCAAGAGAGTTCATTGTTTGAACCTTAACATGTGAATTGGTTGCCACTATAACATGAGAAGTTTTATAAGAAATAATTGTTGTTATGATGCTTGGAAAAGTGATTTAAATTATAATTGATCAAACTTATGCACTTTGCTAGCATTCACACTTCATAAATTATTTCTTTTATCATTTACCTACTCGAGGACGAGTAGGAATTAAGCTTGGGGATGCTGATACGTCTCCAACGTATCTATAATTTATGAAGTATTCATGTTGTTATTTTATCAATCTTGGGTGTTTTACAATCATTTTATAGCAATTTTATATCATTTTTTGGGACTAACCTATTGACCCGGTGCCCAGTGCTAGTTGCTGTTTTTTTTGCTTGTTTTTTACATCGCAGGAAATCAATATCAAATAGAGTCCAAACACCGCCAAACTCCACGGAGATTTTTTATGGGCCCAAAGACTTCAATTAGGCCAAAGAAGCACCTGAGGGGTGCCCCGAGGGGGGCACAACCCACCAGGGCGCGCCAGGGCCCCTTGGCACGCGCAGGTGGGTTGTGCCCACCTCGGTGGCCTCCCGTAGCCCTTCTTTGCACTACAAATTCCCAAATATTCCGAAACCCCTCGGGGTTAACCTAGATCAGAAGTTCCGCCGCCGCAAGGCTCCATAGCCATCGAAACCAATCTAAACCCGTTCCGGCACCCTGTCAGAGGGGGGAATCATCTTCGGTGGTCATCTTCATCATCCTGGCGGCCACCACGATGAGGAGGGAGTAGTCCAGCCTCAGGGCTGAGGGTTTGTACCAGTAGCTATGTGTTTAATCTCTCTCTCTCTCTCGTGAGCTATATCATGGGCTTTGTTAATATAGTCGGATCATAAAATGTTTCTCCCCTCTATACTCTTGTTGTGATGAATTGAGTCTTTACCCTTTGAACTTTTGTCTTGTCGGATTGAATATTCAGAGATGAGAACACATGATGTATGTCTTGTGGTATGAATACTTGAGGTGACAATTGGGGTATCATATTGATTCACTTGATATGTGTCTTGGTATTCAACTCACGGATTTCCGTGGTGATATTGGGGTAATCTATGCATAGGGGTTGATGCACGTTTTTATTATCTTTTCCCTGATAGAAACTTTGGGGTCTCTTCGTAGTTATTTGTGTGGATTGAGTATTATGAATATGAATTTGCTTCGGTGCTACTTTAGTACGAACTCTTGATTAGATCGATCGGAAAGAATAGCTTGCGTTATTTTAGTACGAACTCTAGGGTAGATCAAACGGAAAGAATACCTTTGAGGTGGTTTCGTACCCTACAAAAAATTTCTATCTTTTCTTCTCCGCTAATAGGAACTCGGGAGTGATTCTTCATTGCACTTCGAGGGATAATCATATGATCCAACTATGTTAGCATTGTTGAGAGGTTGCACTAGTGAAAGTACGGACCCTAAGCCTCATTTTTAAGCATTGCAACACCATTTTTGTGCCCGTTTACTAATTGCTACCTTGCTATTTTTATTTATTCAGATTATAAAAATATATTTCTACCATCCATATTACACTTTTATCACCCGCTCTTCGCCGAACTAGTGCACCTATACAATTTGCCATTGTATTGGGTGTGTTGGGGACACAAGAGATTTCTTGTATTTGATTGCAGGGTCATTTGAGAGAGACCATCTTCATCTTACACCTCTCACGAATTGATAAACTTTAGGTCATCCACTTGAGGGAAAATTGCTACTGTCCTACAAAACTCTGTGCTTGGAGGCCCAACACGTGTCTACAAGAATAAAGTTGCGTAGTAGACATCAGGGCCATATGATCCATGGGCCTTCTACGGGCCGTATGATCCATGGGACTTCTATGGGCCGTAGGATCCATGGGCCTTCTACGGGGCGTATAATCATTTTGCCAAACATGGGTCGTACTATTCGTGGACCATAATGGGCCGTTAGTAGGCCGTGTTCGATAACGCTATGAAAACATCCCAACGAGTTAACGGACCACAAACGGGCCGAATGTAACCACAGGCTGAATTTGGCCCACAAATGGAACAGGCCAGTCATGGACCATAATTAACCGAATTCTAGAAATGAGCCCAAGAATAAATGGGCCCTTAGAAGGCCAAAAGGTAACACGGGCTGGAAACGACCAACAGAATAATGTGCCGTTAATGGGTATAAAGCGATATAATGTTCATTATGGGCGAGTTTCGTCTCGAGCCTTTAATGGGCCCAGAGTTACAAAGGGCCTCATATGGGCCGAAAGACATCATGAGCCATACATGGGCCGGAAGTTACAACGAGCTGGAATCATATTGGATGGCCTAGATGAAGCTACTCGGATTAATTCTGATAGGCCATAACGGGCCATAAATGGGCTATATACGAACATGTCGTTAACATGCTTTCTATCGTGGAATTGTCATGGAAGATGTCCTAGCAAGAGGACTTAGTCGTGGAGCCATCGCAATAGGGTTAGCTTAAAGGGGTTAAACGGGACAAAAGACACAAGGAGTTTATACTGGTTTGGCCCCTTGCGGTGAAGGTAAAGGCCTAATCCAGTTTGAGGTGGTATTGCTTATGCCTCGATTACCAAGGAGCGAATACGCTTGACCTAGCTTTCGATTTGTTGTCTCTTGCCATAAACCACCGCAGGGTCATCCCTTTATATACTCAGGTTGACGCCCTGCGGCTTACAGAGTCCCGGCTGGTTCATAACAACGTGTCCGGCTCGGTGACCAAATAGACATGCCTTACAATATAAGTCATACATATATGGCAGTTTACACTTATGGTCCTTAAACCGCCTTTGGGCCTTGGGCTCTTAGTGAGCCGTCTTCATGAACCACCATCTTCAATACCTTCATGGGCTTCGTGATGATGAACCGCCGTTGGTATAATCCGGCCCCTCCTGGGCGGGTCATACCTAATAGTTATATCCCCAACATTAGTCCCCAGGTTGATTTGAACTTGTTCATGTCAATCTTCAACACTTAGGAAAAATCCTTCTTCACCTGTTCCCGCACGATATTGTAACCCGCCGTGACATCATCTCCTAGAATTTCGGAGACCCTCCATGATGTCATCTATTATTAATTTTGCACAATACCCAACATATATTAACGGATCCTTATCTTTAATAACCATCTCGAAAATCAAGGCGTTTGCGTCGTCACATATCCATTTTGGTCCCCTCGATTCCCGCGCATGTCAGTTATCCTTCCATCCTTATAAATAGGGCCATGGGTCCCTTTCTTTTCTCCTCCCTTGCCTCTTCCTCCTCTTCTTCTTCCTCACATCTCCGCGACACACCTGCACGCCTGAGTACTACCGCCGTCGAACTCGTCAGCTTCCTCGACTCCAGCCGCTGCATCGACATGAACGAGACCAGAGCAGCCGTGACATTTCTACATTGTTTAGTGGATCCCGTAAGTGCCTCTCCTTTCTCCATCACAGGTCTTCCATTAGGGTTTCTCGAAGTTCTTCAGAGTTCATCCTTGTTCTTTGTTGCAACTGATGACTTTGATCCAAACTTAGCACTTCTCCCGCATGGCGGCAGTCGTGATACTTGTTTCTGTTATTAGATCATCTCCTTCGCGTAAGAAAAACCCATCTGAACATATGAACTGCTCGAGCACTATATTTTAGGTCATAAATATTTTCCATTATCCCAAGTGTCCCAAATCCGAAATCCTAGCATTAATCTATGAAACTTGTTTGCCACAACACTTAGTAGAATTTGCTCTTGACAAATCTTGAATACCATTGCTATCATGGCGGCTTACACCACCGGTCTATAATTATCCATATATCATTAGGCCCCACTTAAGCCGCCAATCTGAATACATACTATAGCGTTTACTTCCAGCTTAATGAATCAACTTAAACCGGCTATTTTTTCTCTCTTTCAGGCTTCTTCCTTCACAATGCCGCCGAAGACATTCACCTCATGTAATTGGGTTCCCTCAATTGTTACTGAGAACATGCTCAAAGACTTTGTCAACATCGGCTATTTACCAGCAAAAGATATCATGCATTGGCGCGCCCCCAAACCAAGCGAAGAAAGACCTCACCCAAAGGATGATGGAGTCATCATTTTTACTAATCACATGAATCGAGGCTTCTCACCGCCCGGATCAAAAAAATCCCAAGACGTTCTGCACTTCCTTCAACTCCATCCTCAAGACATCGGACCCAATTCCATGTCAAACATTTGCAATTTTCAAGTTTTCTGTGAAGTATACCTTCAAGAGGAACCCATCTTTGAACTCTTTAGGGAATATTTTTATTTGAATCGCCAAAACAAGTTTACGAACGGGCTCAGCTTGGAACTTGGTGCGATCTCAATTAAACGAAGAAGAGGTGCTATCTTCCCCTATGCTTGCTTGCCGAGTCACCCCAAAGATTGGAACCAGACATGGTTTTACTGCAAAGATACCTCTCCGACTGATGAGAATCCACTGCTGGGTTATCGTGTCCAGCGTCTTGACCCAAAGCATCGTCTTCTCGAAAAACTTACCGGTGTCGAACGTGCAAAACTTGCCCCTTCCATTGCAAAGGTCAAGGCTCTGCTAGGAAACGAGTTAACTAGCATTGACTTGGTTCAGTGCTGGGTTTCATGGAGGATCATACCCTTGAGTCATCGGCTCGGTTTAATGTGTACTTACACGGGTGGTATAAAAGATCCACTGTGCCACAGTTCCGTGCATTTAAATGATGAGGCCATCAATGAAATGACAAAGACCCTTCTGAATGAAGATCCAAAAGACTGCAGCAAAGTCGGTTTGAACCCTTTCTACACACTTAACCCGCCACCGGATGTGAATCTCTAAATTACTTACTTTTACCTCATCGTTCACATAGTCTATTAACTCAACCTTGATGACTATCAGAGGCTAAATCTGATTTTTGGAAAAAGCAATATGACCATGAAGCTGCCAAAAAGGCCAGGGCTGCCAAGAAAACAGTCCAAAAAAGCAAGAAGAAATTAACTGCTTCCGAGATGCTTGGGCTGGATGACAGTTCTGAGTCAGAGGTAGCCCTTGATTCCCTTGGCGCATTTTTTAACCATCTTATTGACACTGATTATCATCAGGATGACACGGGGACCAGCCAAGCAGTCGAAGAAGAGGTAACTATCATTTCATCCGACTCGGAGCCTTTGCCAAGACAAAAAAATTCGACGGCTAACCCAGAAATTAAGCTTTTCACACCCCTTGGCTCATTTGGATCCTCACTTTCTTTTGAAGCGGCAGCAGCACGAGAGCCGGCGACAAACTCGGACCAGCGGAGGTGAAGAGTTATCGTCCGGCTTACCAAATACTCCAGCTCCACGGAAACGTCAAAACGAGGTATTTCCAAACTTAAACTCTTTTTACCCACTGGCGGGTCTCATTCGCCAGCCACTTAATCTTTTCGATTCAAACTATGAGGAGGTTTCTCGCTCGTCCTCCGGCGACTCATCTCAAACCCAGCTGCCGACTTTCAAGAATGCCCCTGAGTAACATCACTTTTATTCTCTATCTCCTTATGTTCTTATACTTGTACTGATCAAAGCCTAGCAAGAAGGCAAAGGTGACCAAGCCGGTTGAAGATCCTAAAGTCCATGAACCGGAGCAGCAAGTCCCAGCATTAGACGTTTATGAAAAACAACCAGAAGAACTTGCCCATGATGCCCCGTCAGAAACTCCTGATCTCTCCCATGACCACACAAATATCAATGTTTTGAACACTGAATCATCAAGCCCACTTAAACCGTCAGAAGAGCATAATGAAGATGTTATGACCACTGGCAGCAGCTTCAAGGAACCGGGGCAGCCTACCGTCTTGGCCAAGCACTCCGCCAAAGAAGAATTCATTAAAAAGCGGAAAGTGAGATTCAACATTACTGATTATTCTCAACTAAGCGTCGGTGAAGTATTCTCTAGTTATCTCAGCCAAGTTCATACTAGCCGTGACCTTGAGATTAACATGGTGAAGCAGATGCACCAGAAATATGAGGTATGAATTCCGGCTTAAATATATTATGCATATCCTGTCAGCCCCCAAGTCTACTGTGTATAATAGAATTGAATATGCTGTAGACTTTAGAATAGCAATGAGTATAAAGCATCTTTGATAAAAAAACCTTCAAAAAAGTCGTCTTTCACTTAAACTAGATTTTAATGATCAACATTGCATCTGTAGCCCCCAAGGGCCGATTTAATCAGCATGAATGAACCGGTACTTATCATTGTTTAAAGATCAAAACTTACTCATGTAGCCCCCATGAACCGGCTGTGGTTGTCTGCGGCACTGCCGGGTCATCATAAAGTAGTAATGAAATATGAGAAAATATGCATTAGCCCCCAAGTGCTAAGTATTGTTGCTTGCAAAGTGCTTGGGACTTAGTCATATAAGCCATTGTATGAAGAATTCTTTGGTAGGCATTAGCCCCCAAGTGCCAAGTGTTGTTGCTTGCAAAAGGCTTGGGACTTATATTCCTGTAATCTGGATATGAATGTGATTGCAAATATGTGTTTATACAGAACGCCACTGCTCAACTTCAATCATAATTGGCTGATATGAAAACTCGGCTGGAGGTTCCAGAATCTGAGACCTGGAAAGCTGATTTAAAATTCAAATTTAGTCTGGAGGAGACAGAAAAGTTGAAAACCGGTTTTGATGCTGAAAGAACCGCCTGGGCTGAGGAGAAATTTGTTCTAACACAGCGGGCCGAAAAAGCAGAAGCCGATCTTCAAAATGTGAGCACTGAGCTTACCGGTTTAAAACACCGTGTATCCCAGATGGTTTCTGCTATCTTTGGTGAGCCGCCTTGCCAGCATCAAACTTGAATCTCTTCTTTTTACACCATAAATTGCCACTAATCATTTCACGATTGTTTATGCAGGTCCAAGGAGAAGCAACCTTAGTCAAGATACACTGGTGGAGCTTAAAGCCGTATATACACTTATTGAACAGCTATGTACTGGAGCTCAGCGCACGCTAGCCACAATTTCTCCAACAAATCAAGGACCCAATCTGCTGAGCAATGTCTAGAAAAAATTGTCAATTCTGCCTACGAGGATTCAAGAGATAAAATGGTCATGTGCAAGAGCCGGCGCCGTGACAGCCTTGAGCCGTGCTAAGGCATGGGTACCAGAGCTAGACCCGGCTGAGGTAGCTACTAGGTATCCAAGTTTGAAAGAAGATGGCACTTCTTTTGATCAGAAGGACTTCGCTGCTTGCATGAAGGAAATACGTCCTGTGGCGACTCTGATTGCTGATGAGACAAATCTATCAAAATATTAGCCGACTTATGATGCAGAAAATCAGAAGAAGCCCACGCCGGCTTATAAAGTGATGGATCTGATTCCCCCAATCCGTAAGCATACTTTCGCCCCTAAAGTTGACCCGTCAATCTTATAGATGATGAAGCTGAATTCCATGCCCTACATGGCATTGATTGGTCATCACCAAACTTCCAAACGGCGGAGGAGGACGAAGAACCAGAAAATGATGATCCAGAAGCTTCAAGTCGCCAAGACCAAGAAGATTGATCCGCTAGGCGGTTCAAATATTTGAACTTTGGAAAACATTTGATCTTTTTGGCTCACTGAGTCGTGTAATAGGCTAGTGAAACTTTGATCTGTCGTGCCATCGTGCACATTTTTGCTTTGTGCCACACCATTTGATCTGCCATTTGAAGAGTGTATCACTTTATGCTTATGGTAACGTCAATTTTTGCAGATGAGATTTATCATTACCCTGTACACAAGTAAATTACAATTTCCCTGACGGTTTACCGCGGGCGGGTCATAATACCCCATACAAAACCACTAGTGACGAAAACAATTCATAACCAGGGCCGGTATAATCATGATTATAAAAAAGAATATCATACATGTGATATGTGATTAAAAATGGTTGGCTTACCATACCATTGCAGTAAGGGTGATAACCAAAAAATTTAGAAAATGATACTTTCAAGTATTTAGTATCATCATATATTGGTGCCTTATACAGCAAGGGGAGTAACGCTATGTTCTCTTTGGTGAATACACCTATGTTTGAACAGGAAGCCCCCAAGTGTTTTGTAAGCATGGTGTATGAGCCAGACCAAGACGGCTATTTACAGCTATGCTTCGAATACGAGCATGAAGCCCCCAAGTGGTTTGTGAGCATGGCGTATGAACCGGACCAAGAGGGATATTTACAGCTATGCTTCGAATATGAGCAAGAATCCCCCAAGTGGTTTGTGAGCATGGCGTATGAGTCGGACCAAGAGGGATATTTACAGCTATGCTTCGAATACGAGCAGGAAGCCCCCAAGTGGACATAATTGTGGCATTGCACCGATCAAGAGGGATTATTCACAGCTATGCCTCGAATACAAGCAGGAAGCCCCCAAGTGACCATACTTGTGGCATTGCGCCGATCAAGAGGGATTATTCACATCTATGCTTCGAATACGAGCAGGAAGCCCCCAAGTGACCATAATTGTGGCATTGCACCAATCAAGAGGGATTATTCATAGCTATGCTTCGAATACGAGCAGGAAGCCCCCAAGTGACCATAATTGTGGCATTGCGCCGATCAAGAGGGATTACTCACAAATATGCTTCGAATACGAGCAGGAAGCCCCTAAGTGACCAAGTCAAACGGGCCGGCCTTTTCACCGGAATGGGCCTCTGCTGGGCCGTGCCAGGTGTCGACGTATCATAGGCGCCTCATGTCCAATGAGTGGATGACATCTGTCCCAAAGTTGAGCCAACACGTGTTTCCTCTGGCCAATGAGAATTTTACACGTGGAAAATCCCCATTGGCCCGGGCTGTTAACGGGTTATCGGATCCAAAACGGACCCGATAGCTTAACGGCGACCTGTTACGGTGGATGCCACATGTCAGTCACCCTTGACGAAAGCACTTCTATGACGCGTGATTTATCGTCATGGAAGTGGACACGTTCGTGATGATAATTTTGGTAATGTAATGGAACACTTCTACGACAGCACAGGTATGACTATCTTGATTTTGTCATAAAATCGTCATGGATGTACATGCATGACAGAAAACGTGACCTACTGTGACAAACATGTATCATCACGGAAGTGTATTTTTTGTAGTGAGGGGTTTCGGGCAACCCCCGGCAAACTATATGGGCCTAATGGGCCAAGAGAGGGACAGACTAGCCCCTAAGGGGCTGGTGCACCCCCTATAGGCCGAAATAAGGGGGAAAGGAAAGGAGGTAAGGGAGAAGGAAAGGGGAGGATTCGGCCTCCCCCTTTCCTTCCCCTCCCTCCTCTCTTTCCCTCCCCCTCCGACACTTATGGAAGGGGAGAGGCCGACTTGTCGGAGGCGCCCAAGTAGGATTACTCCTACTTGGGGCGCCCCTTGCTACCCCTCTCCCTCTCCCACCTATATATATGTGGGGCACCGCTAGAACACACAACATTGATTCCTAGCCATGTGCGGCGCCCCCTCCATAGTTTACGCCTCCGATCATATTGTCGTAGTGCTTAGGCGAAGCCCTGCGCAGATCACTTCATCATCACCGTCACCACGTTGTCGTGCTGACGAAACTCTCCCTCGACACTTTGCTGGATCAAGAGTTCGAGGGACGTCATCAAGCTGAACGTGTGCAGAACTCGGAGGTGTCGTACGTTCGATGCTTGATCGGTCGGAACGAGAAGAAGTTCGACTACATCAACCACGTTGTCAAACGCTTTCGCTTTCGGTCTACGAGGGTACGTGGACACACTCCCCCTCTTGTTTATATGCATCTCCTAGATAGATCTTGCGTGAGTGTAGGATTTTTTTTTTGAAATTGCATGCTATGTTCCCTAATAGTGGCATCAGAACTAGGTCTATGCGTAGATGATATGCACGAGTAGAACACAAAGAGTTGTGGGCGGTGATCGTCATACTGCTTACCACCAATGTCTTATTCTGATTCGGCGGTATTGTTGGATGAAGCGGCATGGACCAACCTTACATGACCACGTTCATGAGACCGGTTCCACCGACAGACATGCAACTAGTTTTGCATAAAGGTGGTTGGCGGGTGTCTGTTTCTCCAACTTTAGTTGAATCGAATTTGACTGTGGCCGGTCCTTGTTGAAGGTTAAAACAACAAACTTGATAAATCACTATTGTGGTTTTGATGCGTAGGTAAGAATGGTTCTTCCTAGAAGCCCGTAGCAGCCACGTAAAACTTGCAACAACAAAGTAGAGAATGTATAACTTGTTTTTGCAGGGGATGTTGTGATGTGATATGGTCAAGACATGATGTGATATACGTTATTGTATGAGGTTATTGTGTTTTGTAAAAGTTATTCACTGGCAGGAGCCTTATGGTTGCCGCTTTATTGTATGAAATGCAAACACCATGTAATTGCTTTACTTTATCACTATGTGTTAGCGGTAGTTGTAGAAGCAATAGTTGGCGAGATGACCACGACGCTATGATGGAGATCAAGGTGTCAAGCCGGTGACAATGGAGATCATGATGGTGCTTTGGAGATGGAGATCAAAGGCACAAGATGATGATGGCCATATCATGTCACATATTTTGATTGCATGTGATGTTTATCTTTTATGCATCTTATTTTGCTTAGTACGGTGGTAGCATTATAAGATGATCCCATACTAAAATTTCATGGTATAAGTGTTCTCCCTGAGTATGCACCGTTGCGACAGTTCATTGTGTTGAGACACCACGTGATGATCGGGTGTGATAAGCTTTACATTCACATACAACGGGTGCAAGGCAATTTTGCACATGTGGAATACTCGGGTGAAACTTGATGAGCCTAGCATGTACAGACATGGCCTCGGAACACTGGAGACTAAAAGGTCAAACGTGAGTCATATGGTAGATATGATCAACATAGAGATGTTCACCATTGAAAACTACACCATCTCACGTGATGATCGGACATGGTTTAGTTGATATGGATCACGTGATCATTTAGATGACTCGATGGATGTCTATCTAAGTGGGAGTTATTAAGTAATATGATTAAATGAACTTAATTTATCATGAAATTAGTCCTGGTAGTTTTTGCATATCTATGTTGTAGATCAATGGCCCGTGCTACCGTTCCCTTGAATTATAATGTGTTCCTAGAGAAAGCTAAGTTGAAAGATGATGGTAGCAACTACATGGATTGGGTCCGTAACTTGAAGATTATCCTCATTGCTGCACAGAAGAATTATGTCCTTGATGCACCGCTAGGTGACAAGCCCCCTCCCGCTAATGTAGACGCTTTGAACGTCTGGCAGACGCAGTCTGATGACTACTTAATAGTTTAGTGTGCCATGCTCTATGGCTTAGAATCGGGACTTCAAAGACGTTTTGAACGTCATGGACCATATGAGATGTTCCAGGAATTGAAGTTAATATTTCAAGCAAATGCCCGAGTTGAGAGATATGAAGTCTCCAACAAGTTCTATAGTTGCAAGATGGAGGAGAATAGTTCTGTCAGTGAACGGGTATCATAACCACTTGACTCAGCTGGAAGTTAATCATATGGATGATAGTGTTATTGACAGTGTTCTTCAATCACTGCCACCAAGCTACAAAGGCTTCGTGATGAAATATAATATGCAAGGGATGGATAACACAATTACCGAGCTCTTCACTATTCTCAAAGCTACGGAGGTAGAAATCAAGAAAGAGCATCAAGTGCTGATGGTTAACAAGACCACTAGTTTCAAGAAAAAGGCCAAGAGAAAGAAGGGGAACTTCAAGAAGAATGGAAAGCAAGTTGTCACTCCCGGGAAGAAGCCCAAGTCTGGACCCAAGCCTGAAATTGAGTGCTTCTACTGCAAAGGGACTGGTCACTGGAAGCGGAACTACCCCAAGTATTTGGCGGATACGAAGGATGACAAAGTGAACAAAGGTATATTTGATATACATGTTATTGATGTGTACCTTACTAATGCTCGTAGTAGCGCCTGGGTATTTGATACTGGTTCTGTTGCTCATATTTGCAACTCGAAATAGGGGCTACGGATTAAATGAAGATTGGCTAAGGACGAGGTGACGATGCGCGTTAGAAATGGTTCCAAGGTCGATGTGATCGCCATCGGCACGCTACCTCTACATCTACCTTCGGGATTAGTTTTAGACCTGAATAATTTTTATTTGGTGCCAGCGTTTAGCATGAACATTATATCTGGATCTTGTTTGATGCGAGACGGTTATTCATTTAAATCAGAGAATAATGGTTGTTCTATTTACATCAGTAATATCTTTTATGGTCATGCACCCTTGAAGAGTGGTCTATTTTTGTTGAATCTCGATCGTGGTGATAAACATATTCATAATATTGATGCCAAAAGATGCAAAGTTGATAATGATAGTGCAACATATTTGTGGAACTGTCATTTAGGTCATATTGGTGTAAAGCGCATGAAGAAACTCCATGCAGATGGACTTTTGGAATCACTTGATTATGAATCATTTGATTCTTGTGAACCATGCCTCATGGGCAAGATGACTAAAACTCCATTCTCCGGAACAATGGAGCGAGCCGCTCTCCCCTCTCCCCCACCTCCTCCCACCCTCCTCTCCCCTCCCCCTCCACTGAGCTCCATGGCGCCCTTTGATCCAGATCCCTATGGAAGGTCTTCTGCATTGGGATTTTGCTCCTGGCCTAGCCCTTGCAGATCAGGTGAGGAAAAGGTTTGGATCCACAGTTCACTTCTCACCTTCTCGAGGCTCCAAAGAATTCTTTCTAGTGGTCTCCTTCTCTTCGGCTTATTTCACACTTTCCATGGAATCTGTTGGAGTGGCATTGCAATGTTGTCTTGGTGGTCTTGGCTCGGGCTTTCATGTTGCTTAGATCAATTCTCAGTCCTTTCGCTTTTCTGTGGCAAATAATAAAGTTGGTCATTTCATATACCGCCTCAAGGATCGTGTTTGGCCTGATTTTGTCTGCCATTTCCATCTATTTAATGGGCGTTTTGCACATGCTCCCATCTTGGATTATTCTTGGCATGATAACGAGGAATTGGTGGATATCTCAACCCGTTGTCCATTGGCGCTTAAATCTTCTTTGAACTTTCTTCATTCTGGTTCAACAATGGACATAAAATCTAAGAAGGTTTTATGCAAGTTCGGTTTAGTTTCTATTGATCGTATGCGGTTCTCCAATGCAAATGCTGCTAAGGCTTCTTCCTCAATGATTTGCTCGATCAACACAAAGCAGCCTTCCGATCAGCCAAATTGGAGTTTGCCAAATCCAGATCAAGCTCAAGATTCTTTGGATCATCCCATGCAAATTTTGGACAATCATAACTTGGGATCATCCCCTCCGTCATTGGGTAGCACAAATTCCGCGGCATTAATGGAACATTTCTTGCACCAGGCAGAGTTAGAGGAACGACAGTCATTAGACTACATTAAATTGGGGGAATTTAATTGCCCTCTATTTGCTCCTTACCCACCGCTACCCCAATGCTTCCTGTCCTCGGCTTTCAAATATGCTCCACCGCATGATACGTGGCCCGCTGTGCTCTTGGCCCGTCACAAGGCAGATTTGGCCCAAGCCCAATATTCACTGTCAGAAACACATGATTTATCTACTAATTGGGCGGCCCTCTACTCCCGCTGCCTTCAATGGGGTCATCAAAAAATCTCTTGCCAAGCCCGCTTAATTGATTGCCCATTACATGGCAAGAATCATGTTTCCCATTCATCAGAGGCGGTTTTAGGCAGCCAAAATCATGATTCCATTAACATTGCTCCTTCCAATTTGCAACATCCTAGGCCTCCCAGACCGTCCGTCTGATGCCCTATTTGTGGATTCTACAGACACGTGGCCAAATCTTGCCACGAGGTGTGTTTCAACAAAAATTGGCAGTGGAGACCCAAGGCAATTCAGTCTTTGCCCCTGCCCCTCCTGTTCCAACTTCTGCCTCGGTTTTGCCAGTGCCTCCCCCTCGTCTAGTCCCATCAATGCAGCAGACTCCACCGCCCACCTCCACCACCTTGGCCATGGAGAATTACCCGCTCAACCCGGTGTCGTTCCTGCCACCGGGCTTCGCCGTTGAGCCTGGCCTCGCAGATTGTCTGGTTTGCAGCAGGAAGGTCGTCGGACCAATCCCTCCACTCAACCATGATTTTCTCGATGTGGCGGAAGCTAGCCATTACGTCCCCATGCATCGCCGCGCGACCATCCGCACCATGGTGGAAGGATTGCTCCATGAGTCCCAACTCTTCACCACCGAGTCCAGCGACCACCCTTTTGGGATTGGTCTTTTCGGCTTCGTTGACTCGTTCGTGATTGATACTGCTATCACCACGCCATTAGAGCTCGAAGAGGAGGATCTGCCCATCCCCTTCGTGCCTCACAATGAAGCGCTCAACCGCCGCACCACATCCTTTGGCCCTGAGGTTTGGCTCATGTTCTTTGGTTTCCCTTATGACTATCAGACCGACTACTACATCACCAAGTCACTGGGTGGTTATGGTTCTCTTGTTTCCTGGTACAATCCGAGGCAAGACCTATGTTTTATTCTACTCAAAGCTCGTGTCATTAGGCTCTGCTTAATTCCAAAGAGTTTTGTTGTTCGGCAACTTGGGGGGCCAGAGATTGCTGGACTGTTCAGATCACCATCTTACGCAGCAACGACTGGAACGGCCTGCTACCTGAAGTTCTCTCGGTCGGGGAAGAACCCCCACCTCCATACGGCAACCCCCGTCCTTAGTTCGGGCCTGAACTAACTGCAGAATAGCTTTACCAGTAGCAAGTGCATAACTGGCTAGTTCAGGATGCTGCACCGGCCGCTGGAAATGGAAACATTGGCAATGTCGGTCCTGCGCAGCACAATGCAGGTTGGGGAGTGTGGCCAGCACCTCCTACTCCACCGCTTCTGCCCCTGCCTCCACACCTTGTTAACTACCAATGTCAGTCCTGCGCAGCACATGGTGTGGTGCCTGAGAATGACATCACTGACAATGCCATGGAAGCTTGGAATGATGCAATTTCCTCATCTGATGACAACTCTGATGATGCCCCTGTTCTGCTTATGGTTCCATCTGCTGCAACTGCCCAGGATCAGATTGACATTCAGACTGCTGCAACTGCCCAAGATCACATTGATACTCGGTATGTTGTTACTGTCACTGTGGCACTTCATAACCAAGGCATACAATTTGGCCTCTTTGCTCAAGGTAATGACATGATTAATCTCCTCCTGGCGAACCCCATTCCCAGGCAGCAGCTCAACACATTCATTTTTCATGCTCTACGCCATGCAATTGCCACCATTGGTCCTAGGATAACTGGTTATGGGCTTAGAGATTACACCACGCAGGTTTCCATTACTGTAACTGCGGATGCGCATGGGATTCACTACCATCAGCCCTCTTTGCCTTCATCTTCAGTAGTTTTGGAGGAGATCTTGGAGAGCCCACCTTCACCGGTTCTGCAGCAGCCTCTGGAGCTTGCCCCCCTCTCTGCCTTCGAGCCTGTTCTGCCTCAGCAAAGTGTGGAACCTAAAAGTAACTCGATGACAAACACTGACTCTGCTCCTCTGCTTTCTGATGCTCCCTCTCCCAGGATGATGCTGGATAACCTTGGCCTTGCTACAGTTAATGTTCCTAAGAATCCTTCAGGCCCTCTGGTGACCCATGGCCGTCGTGCTCGTGCTCCTGCCCCTGTCTCAACTGTGGAAGTTTGTCACAGCAACTGTTCCAACAAGTATAATGGATTCAGGGTGCCACCAGTGTTTGATGCACGGCCATCCATCTCGAGGGTTAAACCCAGGATTGTTCCCTCTGTCGGATCATCTTCATCTGTGAATGCACCGGCTACATAGCCCGAGGTGATCCCCTACACCTATTAGCACTCTCCAAGATATTGCAATCACCATATGCGTTGTCCCTGCTGAAGAAGTGACTAAAGCCATTCTGCTCACTGTACCTGTTGAAGCTACCATTGCAGCCACCACAAATGCAGGTACAACACCACCTGAAGTTCATGTGGGCGCGCCCGCGTCTCCTGCTGCTTAATTGCCTCATCTCCACGTGTCTCTTTTGCGTAGTTGGAATGTTCAGTGCTGGAACATCCGTGGGCTCAACTCTGATGACAAACAACCAGCCCTTAATAATGCCATTCGCTCTAGTGGTTGTTCCATCGTCTATTTGCAGGAGACCAAAAAGACATCTTTTGATTTGGCTTTTATTAAGTCTTGTTGTCCTAAACAATTCGATCAGTTTGCTCATGTTCCCTCGCAAGGAGCATCTGGGGGATTACTTACCATTTGGAAAAGTTCAGTCTTTACTGGTTCTGTGGTGTTATCGGCCTCATACGCTCTAGTTATTGATTTCACTAGTATGCAATCTTAGCAAAATTGGATGTTAGCCAATATTTATGGCCCTTGCTCCGGTGACGCACGCGATGATTTCACTAATTGGTTTTACGATCTTCACATACCCAGCACACAGGACTGGCTTTTACTTGGGGATTTTGACTACATTCGTGCTCCAGATAACCGTAATAAATCAGGGGGCTGCCCTCATGACATGTTCACCTTCAATGATAGTATCGTAAGCAAAGTTTAATTGAACTGCCTATAAAAGGCCGATCATACACATGGAGCAATATGCAACAAGAACCCCTCTTGGAACAGCTCGATTGGTTTTTTACCTTGCTGCATTGGACTAATGTCTATCCTAACACTTTAGTTAAACCCCTGGGCAAGCCTGCCTCGGATCATGTTTTGTGTTGTATCTCCATTCAAACCTCTATTCCTCGTGGCAAGGTATTCAGATTTAAATCATATTGGATTTTACACCCTGGCTTTATGGATCTTGTCCAAGAGGTTTGGAATCAACCCGTTCGTTCCTCCAATGCCGCCACCATTCTTTATCGTAAGTTCAAAGCACTACGACACGCTCTAAAAACCTAGAATAAACACATCTCTCGGCTTTCTGTGGCCATTGACAACTATAACAAAGCTTTAGCAGACTTGGATGAGCTTGAGAATAACAGGTACTTAACCACTCCGGAAATGAACTTCAGAAATATTCTCAAAAAGCACGTGCTCCGGCTCCTGAGCTATCAGAAACAATATTGGAAAACACACTGCACCATTCATTGGATAAAATTCGGGGATGAAAACACCAAGTTCTTCAAGGAAATGGCCACCAAGCGCTACAGGAAAAAATAACATTGCTACTTTCAGAAAAGAAGATGGTACAATTGTGGATGATCATCCTACCAAAGAAGACTTGTTGTTTCAAACTTACAAAGATCGTTTGGGCACTTCAAACCCTACTGAGATGAAATTCAACCTCCACGATATCATTCAACACAATACCAACCTTGATCACTTGACAGAACCTTTCACTCATGCTGAGATTGATGTTGTAGTCAAAGATATGCCAGCAGAACGTGCCCCTGGTCCCGACGGCTTTAGTGGTGCATTCCTTAAAGTTTGTTGGCCCATCATCAAACACGATTTCTATTCCCTCTGTGACCAATTTCATGAGGGTGAACTTGATCTCACGAGCATAAATGATGGCCTTATAACCCTAATCCCCAAGACCAACTCTCTAGAGACCATCAATGACTACCGACCAATCACTTTGCTTAACTGCTGCCTCAAGCTTCTCACTAAGCTCCTCACAAACCATTTGCAACGCGTCATTCTTCAGCTAATACATAGTAACCAATGTGGGTTCATCAAAGGGCGCACGATACAGGACTGCCTTTCATGGGCCTTTCAATACATACACCAGTGCCAGACGTCTAAACGCACGATCATTCTGTTAAAACTCGATTTTGCGAAAGCATTTGATACAATGGAGCATAATCCAATGATCAACATCATGAGGCACATGGGGTTGAACAAAAAATGGCTTTCTTGGATCAAGTGTCTTTTCTCCACTGGCCGCTCCTCGGTTCTACTTAATGGTGTTCCAGGCCGTCAGTTTCATTGCCGTAGTGGTGTCAGACAAGACAATCCCCTGTCGCCACTCATCTTTGTCCTCGCCGCAGATCTTCTTCAGGCTGACATCAATGAGGCCTTTAGACATGGAAGGATTCAGCTTCCGTTCCAATGCGCAGGTCAAATAGAATACCCAGTAATCCAGTACGCTAATGACATGATTTTGGCCATGCCTTCCTGCCCTCAACAAGCAACCATCATAAAAGGGATTCATACTGATTATGCGACATCCATCGGCCTCAAAATCAATTTTCACAAGTCAACACCGATCCCGATCAACACCTCTCCTGACATGGCAGCTGATTTGGCGCACATCTTTGGTTTCTCTGTGGGTACGATGCCATTCACTTACCTCAAATTACCACTGGGCACTTCTAAACCGACTGTCCTTGACCTTATGCCACTTGTCTGATCTGCTGAACGCCACCTCACCTCGACGATTGCCATGATGTCGTATGGAGGCAAGCTTTCTTGGTTCAATGCCATGGTGACATCTCTCCTTATTTACGCCATGTGCACGTCAAAATTCCCTCCTAAATTGATCAAGATGCTTGACAAGATCAGGAGAAGGTGTGTGTGGAAGAAGAAAACAGAACAAGGAGAAAAATACAACTCTCTGGCCACGTGGGAGATGGTATGCAAGCCTAAGAAACATGGTGGTCTTGGGGTCATTAACATTAAGCTCCAAAATGAAGCTCTCCTCTTGAAATTCCTCCACAAGTTCTATAACAAGTTGGACATGTCGTGGGTGAACCTGCTATGGGATAATTACTATATGGATAAAATCCCACACGCATCAGATCCAGTGGGCTCCTTCTGGTGGCGTGATATACTCAAACTCACACCCATCTTTGAGGGATCTCGCATGTCCATGTCGTGCCAGGCACAACGGCCTTATTTTGGAAAGATCTCTGGTGGAATGATGTGCTCGAGATCACCCACCCTCGTGCCTTCTCCTTCACCACACGTGAAGACATGTCTGTTAAGGATTTCTTGGACATCACAACACTCACAGAAACCTTCCACCTCCCCATGTCACCCCAAGCATTGGATGAGGTACGGGCTCTCCACACACTTTCCATGCAAATGCACCCGTCCACCTCAATGAATGACGTCTGGTCATACACTTGGGGGGAACTAATTTTAGAGCAGCCGACTACTACAAATTCTGCTTCAGAGAGGTGACTACCCACCCCACATTTACCCATCTTTGGAAGTCGCACTACATTATGTGGATCAAGGTTTTTGGTTGGCTGCTTCTTCATGATCGTCTCAACATGCGGAACATGTTGAAATCCAGGCACTATAACATTGGAGATGATCACAACTGCCTGCTCTGTGGAACCCAAAATGAGGAAACGGTTGATCACATGATTTTTACATGCTCCTTTAGTCAAGCCTGCTGGGAAAAACTTGGCATCGTCTGGCCCCCGAACACTTGCAGTCTCCAACTCCTCCATGGGATGCATCGAACTTGGAGGGGGGCACTATTCTTTGACATATTTCTAGTTGCAACCTAGAGCCTGTGGAAAGAAAGAAACAATAAGCACTTCAAAGGCATAAACCCCAGCATTGACACCTGGTTCCGAAGATTTAAAGAAGATTTTAGCTTCCTACAGCATAGAACTAAAGAGGGCCTTAGTGCCTCCATTGTCTCATTTGTCAATTCTTTGCACTAGCTCTTGTAACATATATACCTTGTTGCCACACCCTCTTCTCCACCCTTGAGTGGGCCTGTAGAAGTGGGACACCCTGTACATAAGATGTAATTGTGTAACACCCTTTCATATATATGAAAACACAGTAGGAGCCACTCCTACTGTACCGATGTATGTGATCCGATGAGTCTTGAGGCTCGCGGCGGGTATCGTTATTTTCTGACCTTCACATATGATTTGAGCAGATATGGGTATATCTACTTAATGAAACACAAGTCTAAAACATTTGAAAAGTTCAAAGTATTTCTGAGTGAAGTGGAGAATCATCGTACCAAGAAAATAAAGTTTCTACAATCTGATCACGGAGGCGAATATTTGAGTTATGAGTTCGGCCTTCATTTAAAACAATGTGGAATAGTTTCACAACTCACGTCACCTGGAACACCACAGCATATTGGTGGTGTGTCCGAACGTCATAACCGTACTTTATTAGATATGGTGTGATCTATGATGTCTCTTGCCGATTTACCACTATCATTTTGGGGTTCGGCAGTAGAGACAACTGCATTCACTTTAAATAGGGCACCATCTAAATCCGTTGAGATGACACCGTAAGAACTGTGGTTTGGCAAGAAACCTAAGTTCTCATTTCTTAAAGTTTGGGGTTGCGATGCTTATGTGAAAAAGCTTCAGCCTGATAAGCTCGAACCCAAATCGGAGAAGTGTGTCTTCATAGGATACCCAAAAGAAATTATCGGGTACACCTTCTATCACAGATCCGAAGGCAAGATGTTTGTTTCTAAGAATGGATCCTTTCTAGAGAAGGAGTTTCTCTCGAAAGAAGTGAGTGGGAGGAAAGTAGAACTTGATGAGGTAATTATACCTTCTCTCGAATTGGAAAGTAGCTCATCATAGAAATCAGTTCCAGTGATGCCTACACAAACTAGAGAGGAAGCTAATGATAAAGCTAATGATAATGATCATGAAACTTCAGATCAAGTTACTACCGAACCTCATAGGTCAACCAGAGCACGTTCCGCACCTGATTGGTATGGTAATCCTGTTCTAAAAGTCATGTTACTAGACCATGACGAACCTATGAACTATGAGGAAGCGGTGATGAGCCTAAATTCCGCAAAATGGCTTGAGGCCATGAAATCTAAGATAGGATCCATGTATGAGAACAAAGTATGGACTTTGGTTGACTTGCCCGATGATCGGTAAGCCATAGAGAATAAATGGATCTTCAAGAAGAAGACCGACGCTGATGGTAATGTTACTATCTATAAAGCTCGACTTGTTGCGAAAGGTTTTCGACAAGTTCAAGGAGTTGACTACGATGAGACTTTCTCACCCGTAGTGATGCTTAAGTCTGTCTGAATCATGTTAGCAATTGTCGCATTTTATGATTATGAAATCTGGCAAATGGACGTAAAAATTGCATTCCTTAATGGATTTCTCAAAGAAGAGTTGTATATGATGCAACCAGAAGGTTTTGTCGATCCTAAAGGTGCTAACAAAGTGTGCAAGCTCCAGCGGTCCATTTATGGACTGGTGCAAGCATCTCGGAGTTGGAATGTACGCTTTGATAGTGTGATCAAAACATATGGTTTTATATAGACTTTCGGAGAAGCATGTATTTACAAGAAAGTGAGTGGGAGCTATGTAGCATTTCTAATATTATATGTGGATGACATATTGTTGATTGGAAATGATATAGAATTTCTGGATAGCATAAAAGGATACTTGAATAAGAGTTTTTCAATGAAAGACCTCGGTGAAGCTGCTTATATATTAGGCATCAAGATCTATAGAGATAGATCAAGACGCTTAATTGGACTTTCACAAAGCACATAGCTTGATAAAGTTTTGAAGAAGTTCAAAATGGATCAAGCAAAGAAAGGGTTCTTGCCTGTGTTACAAGGTGTGAAGTTGAGTCAGACTCAATGCCCGACCACTGCAGAAGACAGAGAGAAAATGAAAGATGTTCCTTATGCTTCAGCCATAGGCTCTATCATGTATGCAATGTTGTGTACCAGACGTGATGTGTGCCTTGCCATTAGTTTAGCAAGGAGGTACCAAAGTAATCCAGGAGTGGATCACTGGAAAGCGGTCAAGAACATCCTGAAGTACCTGAAAAGGACTAAGGATATGTTTCTCATTTATGGAGGTGACAAAGAGCTTGTCGTAAATGGTTACGTCGATGCTAGCTTTGACACTGATCCGGATGACTCTAAGTCACAAACCGGATACATATTTATATTGAATGGTGGAGCTGTCAGTTGGTGCAATTCCAAGCAAAGCGTCATGGCGTGATCTACGTGTGAAGCAGAGTACATAGCTGCTTCAGAAGCAACATATGAAGGAGTCTCAATGAAGGAGTTCATATCCGATCTACGTGTGATACCTAGTGCATCGGGTCCAATGAAAATCTTTTGTGACACTACTGGAGCAATTGCCTTGGCGAAGGAATCCAGATTTCACAAAAGAACCAAACACATCAAGAGACGCTTCAACTCCATCCGTGATCAAGTCAAGGAGGGAGACATAGAGATTTGCAAAATACATACGGATCTGAATGTTGCAGACCCGTTGACTAAGCCTCTTCCACGAGTGAAACATGATCAACACCAAGACTCCATGGGTGTTAGAATCATTACAATGTAATCTAGATTATTGACTCTAGTGCAAGTGGGAGACTGAAAGAAATATGCCCTAGAGGCAATAATAAAGTTGTTATTTATATTTCCTTATATCATGATAAATGTTTATTATTCATGCTAGAATTGTATTAACCGGAAACTTGATACATGTGTGGATACATAGACAAAACACAGTGTCCCTAGTAAGCCTCTACTAGACTAGCTCGTTTATCAAAGATGGTTAAGTTTCCTAACCATAGACATGTGTTGTCATTTGATGGACGGGACCACATCATTAGGAGAATGATGTGATGGACAACACCCATTCGTTAGCTTAGCATATTGATTGTTAAGTTTTATTGCTATTGCTTTCTTCATGTCATATACATATTCCTTTGACTATGAGATTATGCAACTCCCGAATACCGGAGGAATACCTTGTGTGCTATCAAACTTCACAACGTAACTGGGTGATTATAAAGATGTTCTATAGGTATCTACGAAGGTGTTTGTTGGGTTGGCATAGATCGAGATTAGGATTTGTCACTCTGAGTATTAGAGAGGTATCTTTGGGCCCTCTCAGTAATACACATCATGATAAGCCTTGCAAGCAATGTAACTAATGAGTTCGTTACGGGATGATGTATTACGAAATGAGTAAAGAGACTTGCCGATAACGAGATTGAACTAGGTATGAAGATACCGATGATCGAATCTCGGTCAAGTAACATACCGATGACAAAGGGAATAATGTATGTTGTCATTACGGTACGACCGATAAAGATCTTCATAGAATATGTGGGAACCAATATGACCATCCAGGTTCCGCTGTTGGTTATTGACCGGAGAGGTGTCTCGGTCATGTCTACATAGTTCTCGAACCCGTAGGGTCCGCCCGCTTAACATTCGATGACAATTTTGTATTATATGAGTTATGTGATTTGGTGACCGAATGTTGTTCGGAGTCCCGGATGAGATCACGGACATGACGAGGAGTCTCGAAATGGTAGAGAGGTAAAGATTCATATATAGGACGATAGTATTCGGACACCGGAAGTGTTCCGGGGGTATCGGGTACGTATCGGTCACCGGAAGGGGTTCCGGGCAACCCCCGGCAAACTATATGGGCCTAATGGGCCAAGAGAGGGACTGACCAGCCCCTAAGGGGCTGGTGCACCCCCTATAGGCCGAAATAAGGGGGAAAGGAAAGGAGGTAAGGGAGAAGGAAAGGGGAGGATTCGGCCTCCCCCTTTCCTTCCCCTCCCTCCTCTCTTTCCTTCCCCCTCCGACACTTATGGAAGGGGGAAGGCCGACTTGTCGGAGGCGCCCAAGTAGGATTACTCCTACTTGGGGCGCCCCTTCCTGCCCCTATCTCTCTCCCACCTATATATATGTGGGTGGCACCGCTAGAACACACAACATTGACTCCTAGCCGTGTGCGGCGCCCCCCTCCACAATTTACGCCTCCGGTCATATTGTCGTAGTGCTTAGGAAAAGCCCTGCGCAGATCACTTCATCATCACTGCCACCATGCCTTTGTGCTGACGAAACTCTCCCTCGACACTTTGCTGGATCAAAAGTTCGAGGGACGTCATCGAGCTGAACGTGTGCAGAACTCGGAGGTGTCGTACGTTAGGTGCTTGATCGGTCGGAATGAGAAGAAGTTCGACTACATCAACCGCGTTGTCAAACGCTTCCGCTTTCGGTCTACGAGGGTACGTGGACACACACTCCCCCTCTCATTGCTATGCATCTCCCAGATAGATCTTGCGTGAGCATAGGAATTTTTTTGAAATTGCATGCTACGTTCCCTAACACTGATCACTTTGCTGTAGATAATTAATCCCCAGGTGTGGTTGAATTGACAACTCAGCTGCTAATACTTGCAAATATTATTTGGCTCCCCTTGTGTCGAATCAATAAAATTGGGTTGAATACTCTACCCTCAAAAACTATTGCAATCCCCTATACTTGTGGGTTATCAATCTACTACTATTACTCCACACATCGACCGCTATCCAGCATGCATCTAGTGTATTAAGTTCATGGTGAAACGGAGTAATGCAATAAGAATGATGACATGATGTAGACAAGATCTATTCATGTAGGAATAGGCCCCATCTTGTTATCCTTAATAGCAGCGATACATATGTGTCATGTCCCCTTCTATCACTGGGATTGAGCACCGTAAGATCGAACCCATCACAAAGCACCTCTTCCCATGGCAAGAAAAATCGATCTAATCGGCCTAACTAAACCAAAGATTCGAAGAAGAAATACGAGGCTATAAGCAATCATGCATATAAGAGATCAGAACTCAAATAATTTTCATGGATAAAATAGATCTGATCATAAACTTAAAGTTCATCGGATCCCAACAAACACACCGCAAAAAAGAGTTACTTCAAATAGATCTCCAAGAGACCATTGTATTGAGAATCAAAAGAGAGAGAGAGGAAGCCATCTAGCTACTAACTACAGACCCGATCGAAGGTCTACAATGAACTACTCACGCATCATCAGAGAGGCACCAATGAGGATGATGAACCCCTAAGTGATGGTGTCTAGATTGGATCTTTGGTTTCTGGAACCTGTGGGAGCTGGAATTATGTTTCGCCGACTCCCCTAGGATTTTTGGATTTTCGGGGTATTTATAGAGCAAAGAGACAGTGCGGGAGGCGGCCGAGGTGGGCACAACCCACCAGGGTGCGCCTGGGCCCCCAGGCACGCCCATGTGGGTTGTGCTCCCCTCGGAGCCCCTCTCTGGTACTTCTTTGGCCCATTGTGTGTCTTCTGGTCCAGAAAAAATCTCAAAAAAGTTTCGCTGCGTTTGGACTCTGTTTGGTATTGATTTTCTGCGAAGTAAAAAAACAAGCAAAAAACAACAACTGGCACGGGGCACTATGTCAATAGGCTAGTCCCAAAAACTAATTTAAAGTTCCTATAAAATGATTGTAAAACATCCAAGAATGATAATATAACAGCATGGAACAATCAAAAATTATATATATACGTTGGAGACGTATCACGGTGCCATACCAATTAACTCAAACATAGGTGGCTTCGGCCACCGCCCCCTTTCTCCATGAAAGGGTTGATTTCCTTGGATCTTATTCGCTCTTGCTAGTTTTTTTGTTTTTGGGTCCTAGGTGTATGTGACCTCCAAGGTGTGGTCTTTTCTTGCTTGCTTCTTGCACTCTTGGAGGTTACCTCACCCTATTCCAGTGTCTTGTCTCCATCCCAAGCCTCCTCTTTGCTTTAAACCATCTCTTCCAATTGCAGACAAGTTGGTCATGGTGTGGGTGATGTTGACTGGGCGGTACAACTGGTTACCGTGGCGGTTCAACCGCTCGGACACTTGGTTGTATCGTCCCATGGGTTACACCAGGGTGGTCGCTGTGGTTCTACCGCTGGCTCCCCAGGTTGGGCTCCTGGCTGATACTACGGCTCGATTCCAGGCGGTACTACTGACGCCTCCCAGGCATCGGAAGTACCGCCTGCAACCACTAGTATGTCCCAGGGAGCGGTACAACCGCTTCGCGATCTGCGGGTATACAAAGGGGTCGGGCCAAAGGGGTATCTTCTTCCTCCCTTTGTGCATGTTCCCCTCACTTGCCCTAGCCGTCAGTCGCCGCCCCCTCGCCTCGGAGTGCTCTCCGGCGCTTCGGATTCATGGGCCCTCCTTGGATTTCCCTGTGGAGGCCCCCTCCCTCCCATTCTCTTCCCATGGATGCCGGTAATGCCTCGTTCCTCTTATCTAGGGTTTCAATATTTGAATCCATCCTCTTAAGGCATTGCTTGATATCCCGTGTTTGTTTGTCCAAACTATTGGGTGGAAGAGATCTATATGCATCCTGCTATTGTTTGTGCATCATTAGAACTTAGAATATTGCTATTTGGTTCACATCTCGTAGGTACTTGATCTCCCACGGGTAGAACTACTCACTTCCAGTGGTACTACTGCCCTTCTTGGGCATCACAACCTCTTGGGTGGTTCCACCGGTCGAAGAACCGGTACAACCGGGACTCCTGAACCATGTTGCACTGTTTTACCTTCTTTTATTTGCAAGCAATGTATATTTCATTCTTGTGTGCAATCCTCTCATCTTTGTTGGGTCTCTTGTGTGCTTCCCGTGTGTGTGTGTGTAGGTGGCTCTGGTTCTCACTCTGCTCCTCGTACGAAGACTAAGAAGTGAGCCCGTAGATGCAAGCGCCCGTTCGAGTCTAATGAGGAAGAGGAGGTTGTGGTTCCCACCAAGCCAACCCGCCATGAAAAGTCTATCGCTGCCAAGCAATGTGTGGCCATTCCTATGCACAAGTGAAAGGCCAAGGAGTGGGAAGTCTTCTGGAAAAGGAATCGGTATACGGTTCCTATTGAGCCTCGATGGACCACTGTTCAGTTCTGGAATGAGATGCAAGTGAGGATTGTCCATGAGCTATTCGAGCTTCACAAGAATCAGTATACCAAGCAGTGGATCATTGGCCTTGACCATTGGAGTAACAACATGGAGTACTTTGGAGAGGCTCTGGCTCTCTGTGAGGAGTTTGATTTGGTCAAGCTCATGTCTATCAACTGTGACTTCGATGTTCAACTTATTCATCAGTTCTATGCAACTGTTCATTTTGGTGAAGATGATGCTCGCACTCTCTCTTGCATGTGTCGTGATGAGTTCTTTCAAGTGTCCTGGAGAGCCTTCTGCAATGCTCTTGGCTATGATGATACCGGTCTCGCCGGGAATGGCAACATTCGTCCTCACGACCGTGCCCATTATATGCCTAAGGAGAAGCTTGCTCCTCTGTATATTCATGGACGAGGCATCATTGGTGAGTCCAAGGATCTTGAGAAGGTATATGATATCATGCATCGTGTGTTTCGTAATGTGCTTCTGCCCAAGGTTGGAAATCAGGATGAGATTTATGAGTACCTAGTTGACTTGCTGGTTGCTATGAGGACTCAAGTGGTATCTGGTGCTATGTTTGATGTGCCCAAGTGGCTTTGGGAAGAGATGTACAACATGGTCATGTACCGAAAGCTTCCCATCTATGCGCCTTTTTTCATGTGCTTTCTGAACTCAGTTTGGGCTGTTCGCCGGCCTGGAGAGCTTCTCACTTCACCAATAACCTCACCATGCATGAGGTCAAGCAGCTTAAGAAGAAGAAGCATGCCGAGCCCCGCTTTCCTGCTGATGATCCCGAGGATGTTTATGCCACTTCAGATGATGAGGATTTCGAGATGGAGGCGGGTGTCAAGCCCTCCTGGGTGACCAAGCTCACCGCTAAGGTGAAGAAGACATTTGGCCTTCAGTCACACATTCAGAAGAAGTTGTATGAGGCACATGTTAATGAGAAGCATGATCGGCGCCGACATATTGCCATGATGAAGCACCTGCCTGTGCAGAGTGGATCCGAGAAGAGCATCACTCCAGAGGACAAGTGGATTTCTGAGCATAGCACCTGGACTGATGATGAGGCATATGGCCATCCTGCTACCTCCACTTCTGCTGTTGATGATGATATCATGGACGATGATGAGGAGTCTGAATATGGTGATCCAGATGAGACCGAGGAGTCAGAGGAGGACTACTGAGCTCTGGGGCGCTAGCATCGCTCTTTTCCTTTTTGGTGTCTTGATGCCAAAGGGGGGGGGAGAGAGTTCTATTAGGTATTGGGATTTGCATGGGATGTGTTTGATTTGCTTCGGGTTGAGAGTTGAACTTGATCTTTATTCGCTTTCCTTCAGTGTGTGAACCTTGTGGTGTGCGACATGCATTCCCTATCTATCATATCGTATTGTCTGTAAGTTCTTTGCGCTCTACTTGTATGATTATTGTCTATCTACTCAGTTATTCAGATTGGTTGGTCTATAAAATCTAGGGGGAGCGTTGATCCTAATGTGTGACTTTGCATCCAAAAGCAAATCAAAATAGTGCACACATCTAGGTGGAGCCCGTCTACATTTTCTAGACTTCCAATGCAAATCTTGTTGTTGTCATCATCCACCAAAAAGGGGGAGATAGTTAGGGCATTCCCCGTCTTTGTGTTTTGGTGATGATGAAAACTCTTTTGTGGTCTAATCGTGTGCCAAGTTCTTCAGGTACTCTATGATTGGGTAAAGGACGATTAGGCATTCCCTCTGGATGGAAAAGATCGAAGACGGTGTTCTCTACATGTTTATTTCTTTGGTCATAGGGAACCCGTACTATTAAGAGGGAATTCACATCGGAAGGTATTGGGTGAATCATTGCACTTACACATCTCCCTTCACCCACCGTTCGAGTAGAGAGAGGTCTCCATTTCCTTCCTAACCAGTCGTTTAATCTCCAAGCGGTTGTACTGTCCATATGGGCGGTTGTATCGTCCATATGGGCGGTTGTACCGTCTGTCCAGTTAAACTGGCACAACCACCGCCCCAGGGGTGATACCATGCGTTGCCACTCCCAGGTACATGCCCAGTGGTTGTACCACTGCCCCCAGGCGGTGGTACTGCCTTAGCTCTAGGAAAACCTAGGGGAAGCTTCACGAGCGGTTGTACCGGCCAGGTACCGCCCAACCACCAGACTTGGTTCTGTGATGGGGCAGTCCTTGGGCGGTGGTGGCCAAGTTGTCTTGATTATGCTCTGCTAACCGGTACTATCAGTGTCTTGAGCGGTTATACCGCTCTGGACTTAGTCACCTCCGGTTCTTGGGCCAGACGGTAGTTCCGATGCAACTACCGCTCGACCATCGCCAATAGGGGTGACTCCCTTCTGTTTTAAGGTGGTTGTTGAGCGGTAGGCGAGCGGTTAGTCCGGTTACTCATTGTAAACCGGTACTACCGCTTGTGCCTCCGGTTGTATCGCTTGTTAGGGTTTCTGCAACATACCCATGAATTTCAGTTGTACCGAGGTCATGAGCGGTTGTACCACTGCAGTGTAAAAACTGTTGTAACAGTTGGAAAATGGGGGTCCCTATATAAAGGGAGTTTCTTCCACCTACCTTCTTACCTCTTGCCTCTCTCTCTCCTCCATTAATGCCCTTCAAGCTTTCTTGCGATCTCTCTCCCTAGCCACCAATACTTGTAGATTTGCTAGGGATTGAAGGAGGATACCTAGATCTACACTTCCACCAAAGGGAATTTGATTCCCCCATACTTTATTGTGTGGATTTTGTTACTCTTGGGTGTCTGAGAACTCTAGACGGTTGAGGTCACCTCGGAGCCACATTCTATTGTGGTGAAGCTCTGTGGTATCGTTGGGAGCCTCCAATTCGGTTGTGGAGAGAACTCGAACCTTGTTTGTAAAGGTCCGTTTGCCGTCTTCAAGGGCACCACTAGTGAAATAACGGCTTCTCGCATTGTGTGAGGGCATGAGGAGAATATGGTGGCCCTAGTGGCTTCTTGGGGAGCATTGTGCCTCCACACCGCTCAAACGAAGACGTACTTCTTCTCAAAGGGAAGGAACTTCGGTAACACATCCTCGTCTCCACCGGCTCCACTTGTGGTTATTTCTTACCTTTACTTTGTGCAAGCTTTACTTGTGTTTTATCTCTAGCTTGCCTTGTAGCTTGTATTGCGCGCATCATATAGGTTGCCCACCTAGTTGCATATCTGGACAACCTATTTGTTGTAAACCCTAATTTTTTAAGAAAGGCTAAACATTGGTAGTTGCCTATTCACCCCCCCCCCCTAGTCTACCATATCAATCCTTTCAACGACCTCCACCACCACCGCCACGAGCTACCCCATCAGTAGATCGAGGTCTCCCTTGCCTCCCCCAACTATCTAGAATGCATCTACGACGGAAAAAACGCAAGAAATCGGCTAAGTTTTGTGTACAAATTTGTGTATTTTCGGGTAAGAGGCCAGGCCGAGTGGGGAGCGGGTGACGTGGCAGCCGCGCAACCGCTGACCGGAGTGGACCGACATTTAAATTGGCTAGATATGTTAAATAAAATATGTCAGGAGGTCCTGCATTGCACCTTTTTTCTGTAGACCAAAGAGTAGCGAAAAACATTTGTGCTTTGTGAGATTGGAACTCATGACCCCAAAGGCCCTAACCAGCTAACCTAGCATGTGCTTATGCTAAAAAAATAGGTTCATTATTTAATTAAAAAGTTCCACCTCGACTTTTTGCACGAGAATAAGTCAATTTATATACATATGTAAATTGTGTGGAAATCGGGAAGCCACTTCAAGAAAGGAACAGAGGGAAGGAATTAAATGGATTGAGGCTAGTATGGCCGATTGGCTCTAAATAAATAAAATTATTGGATTTGCATGGATGGTTGCGTCAATATAAATTAAGCGGCTTTGTAAGTAAGACCAGATTTCAAAATTGTTTCTATGAGGGGGAGACCTTATAATTAATCAATTAATCCTTCTGAAGTCCATCAATCTTGCGTTAATAATCCATTTTTAAGACTTTCATGAGATAACCATAACAAACGAGGAAGTAGATTTCAACCTGTTGCCGACAGGCGGCACCGTCCGGATATTGTAGTGTTGCATTGACATAGGTTTTGATGGCCATGTCAATTACTTTTCCGTTGCAACACACATGCATGTGTTATAACACAAAAGTAAACAACACAAGAAGTTTGTGTTATAACATAAAAGTAAACAACACAAGAAGTAAATGACTGAAAATAAGCAATTGTGTGGGGGCCAAATGAAACCCGGGGGTGGGGGTGGGGGTGGATCGGGCGGGGTGCGAAATTGGTCAACGCGGCGGCAGAATGGGATGGAGCGGCGATCGATTCAATTGATTCAATGGAGCGGCGACCAGGCAGAGGGGGCGGTGGCTTCGACAATGGGGTAATGCGATAGTGGTGGCCGGATTCGGCAGAGGCGGCGACAACAGGGATGAAGTTTCACGCCACGGTTGGATTGTGCGTGGCTGCAGGGCTTGTTTTGCGCCAACCGTGCGGCTACTGTATATTTGCATAATGCGAAGCCAAAATATGTGATTGCCCTAAAATATTTGCAGCACGGTTTAGGGATAGGGCGCCAGAGCACCGTTTTTTCGGTCCAAATGCCCTAGAGACAATGTTTTGGCAGCTGACCATATTATACATCATTTGTTGGAGATACTAATAACTAAAGTAGACTAGCTGCAATTTTTCCCTTTAAAAACAATTGTCGAAATAGAGAAACAAACTAGAATATTGATTTCATATTTGAAAGAGGTTCAACTCATACTATTGTTGCTACATACTCTCTCCGTCCTTCGTCCCAAAATAAGTGACTTAACTTTGCGTTACTAAGGGAGTATTTTATTAGTTGTCTATGATAGAACTCTGACCAGAATTCAAGGGAACTAATAAACCTATGGAGAAAGTAAAATTTAAGTCAGGTGCCTATGTTAACAAAACGGAAATCTTCCATCCGCACTACCAACGATCATGCACAAAAACAGAACCAAAATTCCACACAGCAACATCTGCTTACTAATAATTTTAGGTAAACGGTGTACGGAATAAATTATAACAAAATAAAAGAGCAAAAACATTTCCAACAACTAACACGAAGAATTCAATTGCATACAAGCATACTATATCTTACGATAACAGGGTATACCTGAATTAAGATAGTTATATGAGTCACGGACACAAACAGCACATAGTTGTTACCCAATATAACTCTGAATACTGGACGACTAACACGGGAACATGAACGCTAAACTGAGAAAACCAAATGCAAAAGGCATTTGTGATGAAGGCTTGCTACTATGAACAACTTTGAGCAGGCAATTGCATGATGGACAAATCAGCAGCAGACACCACACAAATGCGGAAAATCTTGCGCATGGGACTTGGTGAAAGGAGACAACTGGCTAGACCAGCCCCCAGTCCGTGTCGATGAAAATGCCACCATTATCATTATCCTGCATTAAGAAGTATGGCATGGTTAGATGTTCATCCCCTGTTAAAAGTCGTGAATTTAACATGAAAGATATAGTACGTACTACAAGTCCCCAAAATGGCAGATCACATAAAGATTAAGTAAACAGTGGGAGTGTGAGCTAAATGTATATGTTCAGTGCAATCATGCAGATAATATTAAGTACCTCAGTGTACTGTTAGTGTACTTTCCTATAATAATGTTACAGGAATCAAAAAGTACTACTACCAAAATAAAAAGTACATCTTATCTTAAAAGGAATAGAACACCACACATGCATGTGGGTTCCATATGAAATAAAAAATGCATGTCCGGCTTCAGTGAAGTGCATGCACCACCATAAAAATGATGAGCCAGTGAGAAAATAGTTTGTCAAGATTACTATTTTTTCTAAGCTAGTCAACATTACTATGCAGATGCTAAATAGAAGCAAAATAGATGAAAGTTTGGCATTAAGATATATTCTGCTGAAAATGAAATACAAGAGAGGATCATACCGGCCTGAACATGTCAACAACAATGTCATCCAGACCACCACTGAGCTCCCTTTGCAGCCCACTTGTCCCCACGAGATCATTGTTGTTGTAATTGAGCTGATTACCAACAGCTTGCTGATCAATCTTGCCATCCTGCAGAGAGGGAACACCGCCTGTATTCCCGCCATCCAGAGTCTGCCTTGGCACAACCGAATTGTCAATGCAAAGGTTTGGCAATGAAGTGTTGATGCCTGAGTTGCTGAACGCAAGGTTGCTATTGAGCGCCTCTCTCGAGTTTGTGCTGTTTCCAAAGGTGAATGGCGCTGCACCCTGATTGAATACCATTGGAAGGGTATTGCTAGCTAGTGGTGCTACTTGGTTCTGCATATCATTTCCCAGAGATGTAATCTGATTTGATGGTGGTGTATAGCTAGAGACAGGTTCCATCCTAGGGCCATTCCCATGCAAGCTTGCTTGGGACATGCTGCCGTTCTGACCAAGTTGCTGAATGTTGGACGGAACTGCAGTTTGCCAGGTGTTACTACTTCTTCCAAGATCTGGAAAGTGGGGAGAATCACTAGCGAATGAGCTAAATGAATCTGTCGAAGACGAATTTATCCGACCAAGGTGTTGCCTGTTGTTTGATTCAAGAGACTGAACTGCCCTATTTGTAGTAGCCAATGGGGCACCATTTGAAATGTTTGCAAAAGAGTTACCAGAAGTACCAGTACCCATGGTTGACATGTGTGCACCCCTGATCAGGTTACCATTATTGACACCCAAATCGTTCAGGGAAGTGCCCAGATTATTCTGGGCATGGCCAAGGTGAAGTGGCTGCGACTGTGGAGACAGCAACCCATGCATTCCGTATGCAGAAGGGGAGTTCATCCTTGCAACAAGGTTATTTGACTGGGAATGGCTGCTGGTTGGAACTGGTCGGTATCTACCGTACGCGTTGTTGTAGTGCCTGAAGACATCCATTGAATTCATATTGCTGTAAGCAGGGTTCCTTCCTCCAAGTGCAGCAACTAGATTAGCCTGTCTACTTGCATCCATACTCATCCTTTTCAGATACAGCCGGTACTTCTGAGATTATGATAAAACAGCAAGAATCAATGAATTAGAATGACATTCAAAAACAAAATAGAGGAATGAAGGCTAAGACATGATGAATCATCAAATGAACAGTTCCATACGGAACTCAACTGAACAGATTGAAAGATATGCTGACAGCAATAACTTTCTTCTTTTGGTAATAGTAGGAAACAAACATCGCAATATAAGTTATTTTAAATGGAGAACCAAGCACTAGCTCGGTCAGCTAGAGCTTACGGGCGTAAGCTCGCCCACCCTCGTTCAATCTGCAGGGAAGGCTCATTTCTATCTAATAACTAACGCACAGTCAAAAGGAGGGACTCTTACCCCTTTAGCCGACGTTTTTAAAAGTTACTTAATACTTAATTGGGGGATCACAAGAAAATAACATGTACCATTATACTGCAAATGAAAATGCTCTTTAATATTTATCAAAATTCAGAAACAAATCCTCTTTCGACTAGAGGTTATGACTGGGATATAACAATTAGAAGTTGGGCTCCATAATAATATTTGTACAGACATAAAAAGAATGGTAACACGCATGGATAGAAACTGAACCTGCAGATGACTAGCAACATTCTCCCTGGTGATGTTCTCTACATTCATGAGGTCCAATATCTTCTTTGGAACAGCCTCTGTGTTTATGAACAGAGATATGTTATTACAGACGACATAATGAACCCAGAAAACAAATAGCTTTTATTAATGACGACGACATGGAGTTCTTACTGTCAATGCCAAGCTGGTTGACAGCAGCAACAAACTTCCGGTGCAGCTCCACAGACCACACAACCCTTGGCTTCTTCTGGGATGACGAGTCGCCGTTGTCATTACTGTTCTCATCAGAATCGTCACCATCATCTCCATTGTCATCTCTATCCCTCCGTGACTGCCTCTTGTTGCGGTTAGCACCACCATTCTCACCTTCAGCATTTGGCCCCTTCTGACCGGCATCATCATTGTCACTACCACGGTTCTTGGTATTCCGCCTAATCACATGTTGCCATATTGTCTTCAGCTGCTCAAGACGCACCGGCTTTAGCAGGTAGTCACATGCTCCATGAGTTATGCCCTTCATGACTGTCTGCGTCTCCCCATTTGCAGACAACACTGCATGACAGATAGTCATTGATCAGTTCCAGAATAAACGACAAAAAGTTAAAATGCATGACATTATTCACACTTTGTTCATATGATCAGACGCTAACACATGAAACACTAACTAGGAAACAATTGACCTTTTAGGAAAAATTAATAGCCATTCATTATAGTAGCAGGCCTTCTGTCCTTTCTCATTTCTTCTCCAGTTGTTACACGTGAAGCGCAATAACATGACACAGCCACCGCTCTCAGTTGATACAACGAGTGGTAGAGCAGGTAATCAATTATGCAATATGATCACGGTAATGAACATATATCTAACAAAAGTAGCAGTAGCACATCGAAGAACTATCTGCAATATATTGGAACAGGGAATCTTTCATTGGTTCCCTGACCCATGCACCAAGCTATGAGTAGCCTCCAACAGATCTGAACCACACAAATGAACGAAGACTTTTCATCTTCCTTCCCTAACAAAACTAGCAGTAGCACATCAAAGAACTATCTGCGATGTTTGCAGGTTAGCAGACATAACTCATCTCCAAAGTTCTGAAGCACCAAATGACATGAAATGAAACAAGTAGATTCACTCGACAATCATTTCCCAGCAGTGATATCTTTTAGAACATCGTTACAAAGAGCGGCAGAGGATTAAGCAAGTTAGCCTTACTAATGACTGGGAGGTCCATCTCCAGACCGACAAGCTCGAGGAGCTTGAAACCATCCATGTCCGGCATGTGGACATCGCTGATGACGAGGTCAAACTGGTCCTTGTTCTCCCTGAGCATCCTGAGGGCGGTGGCTGCCTGCCCAGTGGTTGTAACTGCAACATCACAGCAGATCGAATCCAAACACATTAGCAAACCACCATAACAACACATTGCACACGCATAAATCTAGGTTTCGGAAGAATCACCGACGAGAAGAAGAGGAGGGCCGCACAAGATGAAAGGGGTGAAAGAAAATCCAAGCAAAAATTCCATCTAAGAAACATTAGCAGTTGTCACCGTGGAAATCTAAAACTAAAACCACGAGAAGAGACGTGCATGGGAGATCGTCCGATCTTGCATAGGTATTTGGACGGGAAAACGCAGATTCCAAAGCAAGGGTGATTCCCAATAAAGTGGCTACGCGAAGGGAAAAAAAGGAAGATGAGAAATCGGCAAACACAATAATGACAAAAATCCAATCATAAATTGACATTACACAGCACCCTGCGAAAAATAGACCGACAGGGCAAGTGAAAAATAGGGAGCGTGAATAAATCGCAGAAAACCAGCGGTGTAAATGCAAAACTCGGGCGCCAAATCTCGCGAATAGCACGCGCATCAAGCAAACAAGCGATTGAATCTAAGGGAAAAATACACTGCGGTGGAACAGCACGGAACCGGGTGGGTCTGTGCTTTGCTTGAGACTTTGATTTGACAGCAGTACAGATTCAACTCCTCCTGCTAGCCCTGGACCACGCTGGGGGGAGGAAGGGAGGGAGGGAGGGAAGGAAGAGGGTGCATGTTGGCGACGGCGATTCCCGTACCATGGTAGTCGCAGCGGCGCAGGAGGTTCTCGAGGACCTTGAGGCAGGTGGGGTCGTCGTCGACGGCGAGCACGCGCATGCCCACCGGGAACTTGTCCTTGCCGCCGCCGCCGACCCTCCCCTCCACGGTCATCTTCCTTCCCCCGCGAGTCCCACACGGCACGGCCGGGCCACCTAATGCCCCGGCGAGCGGCGCGGGGACGGGCGTCGCTGGATCCTACAAATCCAAGCGGCGGGGAAAGGCGCGGCGGGCAGATAAAGCCAGGCAGCCGGCCGGGCAGCAGGGTCAAAGCAGGGGAGAGGGGAGGCAGGGAGCAGGGAGAGAGAGGGTGGGAGCGAGAGAGAGAGGGAGAGAGAGGACGCGAGCGTGGACGCAATAATAAGAGGGCGGGGCTGGGGGTGGGGTGGGGGGCGAATGTGGTCGATCAATGGGAAGGAATTCATGCAGTGCAAAGATGGTAACCTTTTCTTTTCTCCCCCTCCCCCTCGTTTCCCTTTTACGCCTCCCCCCTCATTCATGCGGCCATGCCATTTATTCCTGCCCCTCCATCCATCCATCCATCCATCGCAACGGGACGCATTTTCCTTTTCTGTTCCCTTTTCCGCTCGCTCGCTCGCTCGCTGCGCCCGTGCGTGCGTGCGTGCGGCCGGCTCCCGGTCGCTTTCGGGCATGCCATATCCGATGCCCCGTGCGCGTCCGTAACTACGAGCTTGCCAACTTTGCCATGCTCCGTCAAATCGTTGATCATCATCATTCATCAGACGCAAAAACTTGCACCCCACAAAAAAAATGCGTCGTGGCGTGTGGTTGTTGGACAGGAATGGTGGCGCCACTGGCCCAACAACTGCTTGGGGGCAGGGACAGCAATGGTTTTGGCGTCCATCTCTTTAACTAATGTTTCAGAGGCTTCTTTTTCTCTAAAAATACTGCCTGATGATGGCTTGATGCCGATGTGGGTCGAGCTGGCCGGGGCACGGCGGGCGTTCCCGCTCTACGGGGCTGATTGATTAAACTACGCACATGATAAGATTAGTGATGCACGACAGCTTAGCCATTACTACATCCATCTCTATTATCCTTGCTTGTTTACATTTTCCTTGATGATCCAATCAGCACGGCAGATCCACGGATCTATACTCTCTCTCCCTCCCTTCCTTGAAGTAAAGTATTTTTGCTACTATTCCAATCAAGGAAATTTTCTTACTCAACGGCCCAATGATTTCAATATGTTTAATCATTTCATATAGGTTATAGTTTTCGTTTGCGAGCATTTTCCTTTGGGGTATCTTTGTTTTTAGAGGGAAGGAGGCGCGAGAAACGCCCGGCTTTAAATGAATAAAGCCTCGGCGACGGGCGGGAACAAGGTATCTTACACAAAAAAATAACCGCACTAGTTCGATTTAGTTCAAGTCGCACTTTCCAAGGTGATTGGATTGTCGTTTTCCAGCTCCAAAGTCCAAACCCTCGTAAAATTTACTCCTATAAAGGAAAACGGGTTGCCTTTAGTTATGTGACTGGTTTGTCGTTTTGGGGCGGCATTCTTTACATCGTTTCTTCCAAATACACCGGGATTCCATCAGTTTTGGAAACACCGATCGGCCCATCGTATTCCGTCCCCGGTATTTCTCTCCCCTGGTATTCATCTCTCTATCGGTCGCCCAAGGTGGCCATGAGCGGACGCACCGCCATACGGATTTTGTCGGAGCCATATGGATCATGGGATTGGCAAGGCGCTTGACTCTCTCATGGATCCCTGGTGCGTGTGCCACCCCGCTGCTTGGCGGTTCTCGGCTAGAGCTCTTGTTGGCCGGCGGGTTGACACGACGACGAGCAGGCGGACTATGCTATTTTTTCAGGTGCAGGGCGCGGGCTCGAGCAATTGCGAAACGAGTTATTCGAACCACTAGTCGTCGAAGACACGAGGAAGACGACGACGAGGCAATGAGGCCGACAAGCTCCATGCTGCTTGTGGGCCTGCACCCGGCTTGACTCTATATAGGCGGCAACAAGGTGGGTCTGAGAGCGCATAGGGTGGCGGGCATCCGGCAAGAAGTCACACTGTTAGACTGAAGCACCCCATATCCATTCATGAGATCAGCTCGAGGAGGTGTGCGGCGGTGGGATGAATAAGGAATTAGGGCCGGAGGAGCGCGCGGGGAGGCGGATGGGTACGTTCGCGTGCTAGAGGCGAGGCGGAGATGTGCAGCGGCGTGCTAGGGAGGAGGGTTGAGTCGACAGCGGCGGCTGTGATGATTGCAATGAATGGGTTGCTCGTAAAATACCGATTTTCTTCTATGTGCGGTAAAATACATTGATGCGTTATTTCCGAGCTTATGAGCTTAGATGGCTCCCAAGGTAGCCCTAGACTTAAGAACATTCTAAGTGAATTAGGATTATGAAAACCGCTATATCACCCCGTTATGCAAACAGTTAGCAAAGTCCATGAATTCATGAGCGTGTATTGTGTTGTGTGTGTTGTATGGGCTTCTTGAGTGCAATTTATTATCTTTTTTCATGGGTAAAAAATCTTTTAGTAATATGGTGAGAATATGCGTTTTCTCAAACCGACGCTGATCTAGCAATACTTCACCCATGGGATCACCCAAGCCGTTCTTATGTTAATAACAGTATTGTATGTAGTATCTTATGTTAATTTTATGTGCACATGAAATGGCTGCTGTTCCCATCAAGTGCCTGCACGGCCAGTCTATGATTGGTTCACACCCTGTGCTTGTACTTGCGATAATGTACTTTTCCACCCATTTTATATACGGAATTATTCTGTGGCAATACTCTAAGGTACTCAACTTGCCCTCGCGGAATCTCGTGGACACAGAGCGCCGCAGGCTCTTTTACAAGTTTTGAAAAATAGCCTGGACCATAAAAGAAATCGGGTGTCATTGTCAGAGCAACGAGCAATGCGCCAGCTAGACCAGGATTTTATTTTTCTTTTATTGAGAATCGCTTCAAGAACGTGCGAATTGTGTGTACTACTGCTGTGCGTGAGAACAAGTCGTCGTGCTACGTGAGATCAAGGTGACATGATGAGTACGTGGCGAGGACAAATAATACACGGAAAAGACAGCGTGCAATACATTAGAGCTGTTTAATGCAGTGAATTACTGGAAAATATTCTGTAATAAGGGACTACAATTAACAGCACGGAGCTGTTTAATGCAGTACATTTTGCTGGAAATATTTTGTAATAAGGCGTTTATGTTGGTTTTCGATTTCTCGTAGTATAGCTGTGCGTATAAATTGCATCAGACGATATAGTATTTATTGAGAATATATTCCATTTACTGCCTTGCATTAATAGTAGTACGAAATAGGCAGAAGCGGGCTTCACCAGCAGTGCCCCGGCTACAATAATCCAAGGTATATTTTAAGGACCCCCACTAACCCAACATATCCAGCCCTATATGCAAAGGCCGAAATATCAATGGCCAGCGTGATCTGCCAACCGAGAAAGCTCCCTCACATCACATATTTGAGGGTTTTTTTTGGGTGTGTGTTCTCGTTTATTTGTTTTATCTTCCGCGTGCATGGACCACATCTCGATCGCCTTTCCGCTGAATGGTAGAGGCCGAACCCCTCCATGCATCCTAATCCTAGAGGCCAACGTCACATCTAACACTAGCCCATATATTTGTCCTGATGTAGTATCATGCACATGGACATAGCGGGGGTCCCTCTCATATTCCAAGTGGCATCAGGTCTCTTCTGTGTGCCCTCCACTTCCAACATCAACATGAGTATGGGTGGTGATGAGAAACATAATGTGCACTTCAACAAAACCTACTAGAAAACTAAAATTATGGTGTGCCTCTGTTTCTCCGTCGGTATGTCTACATCGTGAAAAACTATCTTCTTTTTATGAGTTTGAACGAGTACACACATGTTGTAGAGGAATAGGATGCAACTCTCAATGTATTGATAGGTGCATATGCACAAGTATATATAGTACATAGGGCAAGTCATATCCTCAACTATACACAAGGAGAAGACTTGGAGTACAAGAATACATGTGCTAAATACATATCTCAACACCCCCCCGCAGTCGAAGCGACACCGTTGCTGACGCATAGACTGGACCGGAATTCCTCGAAAGACGTCGTGGGCAAGCCTTTGGTCATGATGTCGGCAAATTGTTGGGAGGTGGGTACGTGCAGAACACGGACATGGCCAAGAGCCACCTGATCCCGAACAAAATGGATATCAAGCTCAATATGCTTGGTGCGACGATGATGAACCGGGTTGGCGGAGAGGTAGACGGCGGAGACGTTGTCGCAGTAGACCACCGTGGACTTCGCAACAGGACACGAGAGCTCGTGAAGAAGCTGACGAAGCCAGGAGCACTCAGCAACAACGTTGGCCACAGCGCGGTACTCAGCCTCGGCGCTAGACCGCGAGACGGTGGGCTGCCGCTTGGACGACCACGACACCAGGGATGGTCCAAGGAAGATGCGGTAACCCGAAGTAGAACGGCGAGTGTCCGGGCAACTAGCCCAGTCGGCGTCGGAGTAGGCGACCAAATCAGTGGCAGTGGAGGCGCGCAGAGTGAGGCCGAGGTCCATAGCACCACGGATGTAACGGAGAATCCGCTTAACGGCAGTCCAGTGAATATCTCGAGGAGCATGCATATGCAGGCAGACCTGCTGAACCGCGTACTGAAGCTCCGGCCGAGTGAGAGTAAGGTACTGAAGAGCACCAACAATGGACCGGTAGAAGCCAGCATCTGGAGCAGGAGTACCATCAGTAGCAGAGAGCTTAGCCTTCGTGTCGACAGGAGTAGCGGCCGGTTTGCAGTTAAGCATACCAGCGCGGTCAAGGAGCTCATGAGCGTACTTCCGTTGATGAAAAAAGAAACCATCAGGACGACGCACCACCTCAACACCGAGGAAGTAGTGCAACGGACCCAAGTCCTTGATGGCAAACTCAGCACGGAGACGATCAGTAAGTCGGCGAAGAAGCTCGGAAGTGCATGCTGTCAGGATGATGTCGTCAACATAAAGCAGCAAGTACGCCGTGTCGGTGCCATGGTGATAGACAAACAGCGAAGCATCGGAGCGTGTAGAGCGGAAGCCGAGTTGATGAAGAAACACTACGATGCGCTGGTACCAGGCACGAGGAGCCTGCTTGAGCCCATACAATGAGCGTGAGAGCAGACACACATGATCAGGACACGCCGGGTCAACAAACCCCGTGGGCTGCTGACAGAAAACCTGCTCCTCAAGATGGCCATGCAGAAAAGCGTTGGAGACATCCATCTGATGAACTGGCCAGGCACGAGAAACCGCTAACTGTAAAACAGTGCGGATGGTCCCGGGCTTAACAACCGGGGCGAAAGTGTCGGTGAAGTCCACACCGGCGCGTTGTCGGAAACCACGAACAACCCAACGCGCCTTGTAGCGATCCAGAGTGCCGTCGGGACGAAGCTTGTGTTTGAAGACCCACTTCCCGGTGATCACATTAGCGTGCCGGGGACGGGGAACAAGCTGCCAAGTCCGGTTCCGCTGCAAAGCGTCAAACTCCTCCTGCATGGCAGCCATCCAGAGAGGGTCGCGGAGAGCGGCCTGGACCAAGGACGGCAGCGGGGAAGGAGCGGATGTCGAGGCGGTGCAGGCGTAGTCGTCCGCATAACGGGAACTCGGGCGAAAGACCCCAGTGCGCGAGCGGGTGACGGGCCCGGCCGTCGGAGCAGCCGCAGGTGGCGGTGGGGCCGTGGCAGCCACGTCGTCCACTGGAGAGGCAGTGGCCTCCGCGTCGTCGGTGGGGCCAGCAGACGGAGCTGTCGAAGCAGGGGTCAAGGCCGCGGCGTCGGAGAGGCCAGCCGAAGAGGCTGGCGAGGCGGGCGGCCGAGGCGGGGTCGAGGCCTCGCCCGTAGAGGCCGCGCCAGGGGAGGCCGACCCAGCCGGCGACCCATCAGGAGGCCCAGCAGCCGGCCCAGCATGCATGGCTGGGGCGCGAGGCGACGTAGGCGGCGTGGACGGGGCTCCAGGCGACGAGGGCGCCGAGCCAGAGGAGGGAGCCGTGGATGGCCCCGAGCCGGAGGAGGGCGCCGCGGGCGGGAGTCCCAGAGCACCCAGGGCCGGCAGCAGGCGGCGGCGCGGAGAAGAACCAGCCGCGGGAGGGGAAGCCGGTACCACCTGTTCCTGAGCAAAGGGAAACACAAACTCATCAAAGCACACATGTCGTGATGTGATGACACGGTGAGACACAGGGTCGTAGCAGCGATAACCCTTAGTGTTGGCCGGGTAACCAAGGAAGACACATGGAACGGAACGAGGAGCGAGTTTATGGGCGGTGGTGGCTGTGGTGTTGGGGTAGCAACGGCAACCAAAAATACGGAGACCGTCGTAGGAGGGAGGAGTGCCATAGAGGAGATGATGAGGCGCGTAGTTCTAGTGTGGCCGGCATGGCCGGAGGTTGAGGAGGAGGGTGGCGGTGGCGAGAGCATCGGGCCAAAACCGAGAAGGCATGTAGGCATGAAAAAGAAGGGTGCGCACACACTCATTGAGGGTGCGTAGGATGCGCTCGGCACGGCCATTTTGCTGGGAGGTGTAGGGACACGTGAGACGAAACACGGTGCCGTGAGTGGAAAGGAGATGGCGGATGGTGTGATTGTCGAATTCTTTTCCGTTGTTGGTTTGAAGTGCGAGTACGGGTCGCCCGAACTGTGTGGAAACATAAGCATAGAATGCAATGAGAGTGGCGGCAACATCTGATTTCCTACGAAGAGGAAATGTCCACACAAAGTGAGAGTAATCATCCAGTATGACGAGATAATAAAGATAGCCAGAATTACTGGGTACTGGAGATGTCCATAATCGCTATGAATTAACTCAAACGGAAAAGATGCAACTTTGGAAGAGGAACTAAAAGGAAGGCGAACATGTTTGCCTAACCGGCAGGCTTCACATGAGTGAGCGGCCGTTTTATCACATGAAAAAGAAAATCCTCTCATTATTTGACGAAGGGAAGAAGTGCTAGGATGCCCGAGACGAGCATGCCAAAGATCGACGCCGGCCGAAAAAGCGCGAGTACCACCCGGAGATGACGGCGACTGAACTGGGTAGAGGTCGCCGGGACTGTCACAGCGGTGAAGAACCATCCTGGTGCGAGCGTCCTTAACAGAAAAGCCAACTTCGTCAAATTCCACAGTTACGAAATTATCACGAGAAAGATTGCGAACAGAGACTAAGTTCTGAATGAGATGGGGAGAAACAATGACATTATTAAGAGAGAGAGGTCGAGAGTTAGAAGGAAAAGGTGCAGACCCGACATGGGAGATAGGAAGACCAACACCGTTGCCGATGATGATACGAGAAGGAGTGGAAGTGGGGTGAACAGAGGAGAGGTTACCTGGATGAGCGGACATATGAGCGGTGGCACCGGAGTCCATGATCCAATCACCACCACCGCCGGAGTAGGGTGGCGGCTGCTGCAGGGCCGCTAGAAGGGCCGGGTCGTAGTAGGGGGCGCCATATGCGTCGGGGGCGCCGTATGCGCCGTGTGAGGGCGCGGTAGGGGGGCGCCGAGGGCGCCGCTGGCGCCGAAGGGCGCGGCCAGGAGCGCCTGGTGTGCGCTCGGGCGGGGGCCGAGAATGCCCGGGGCGGGGGGCCGCGGCACAGGCATGCTGTAGGCGTGCACGACCCCCGTCCAGGGGTTGTATCCATCGGCCCAGGGTGGCGGGGGCTGCTGCTGAGGAGCCTGGCCACCACCGCCGCCAAAACCCTAAGTCTTACATGGTATCAACCCTAACCGGTCCTATGTCTTCCGCTGCTGCTACCGCCGCCGCCTCCGCCACCGCGATCGCGCCCAACTCCGTCGCCGCCGTCGCGCCGGCTTCTGCCACGGCGCCTGCGTCGCCGTTCCTCTCCTCGCGTCCCCTGGTTTCGGTCTACACCGGCCAATCTTCGATGGTAGGCGCCTCCTCGGATCAGCCACCGCCGTCGTCACCGGCCGCGCCTCCGCCGGCCCCGGGGGATCCTTCGTACACCGGTCCGTGGATGGGATCGGCCACCTACGGCCCCCACGGGGCTGCTCCACTCTCGCCTGCAGGCCCCTACGGGGCGGCGCCCGTCCCCGCTGGATCGGCAGCCTACGGCCCGTACGGGGCTGCTCCACTCCCGCCCGCAGGCCCCTACGGGGCGGCGCCCGTCCCTGCCGGATCGGTGGCCTATGGCCCCTACGGGGCCGCTACTTCATCAACGGGCCACTACGGGGCGCCGCCCTACGTGCCCGCCGTGGCTGCGTCTCCTGCCGTTGTTGCAGCGGCGCCCTACGCGCCCTACGCGCCTTCACCCGTCGCCGCGAACGCTGGGTCGGACAGGGCCCCGCCGCCGCCATTGCCCTATGGTGGCTACTACCCTCCGGCCATGGCTGCATCTGGTGGATCATCTCACATGACCTACTACACGGCGCCGCGGGAGTGGCGGCTTGGGAAGGCAGGGAGGGTGGGGTGGCGCGGCGGGGTGGTGGGGAGGGGAGGGAGGGAGGCGCGGCGGCGCGGGAGGGGCGGCGGCGTGGGACAGCGAGAGCGGCGGCGGCCTGGAGAGGCGACGGCGACGCGGCTAGGGCTGGGGATCGAGGGTTAGGCTGATACCATGTAGAGGAATAGGATGCAACTCTCAATGTATTGATAGGTGCATATGCACAAGTATATATAGTACATAGGGCAAGTCATATCCTCAACTATACACAAGGAGGAGACTTGGAGTATAAGAATACATGTGCTAAATACATATCTTAACACATGTATATCATAATCCCTTGGAGAAACTATATGTGCTTCCTCTGGGCCGGATGGAAACATAAGTCGGACACGGGTTCTTACTTCTTACGTCTTTGATTTGGCTCTCGAAAAAATTTGTTATATGTTAGAAAATATATTTTTAGATTCGTCATTGGATGAAGTTTCTCATATATATTTTTGTGGCGTATTATGTATGTTTCACCATGCCAGAATTATATTCCCGTCTAGGGGGACATCGTTTCTCCACATAAACCGTGTATAATTGCTTGGTGGACATGGGTCAGGCTAAGAATATGGCCAATCATATGAAGCAACTGTAATATATATATAATTAAAGCAAATCAAAGAGAATGGGAGCTCACCGAGGGCTTTTGACGATGCACCTCACCCATGAATTTGGGCGCCCAAGAGAGGAGTATGGAGGAGAATGCGGGGAAGGAGTCGTAAACGATGATTGTTGCCGCCCTCTGGTGGAAGAACATGGACACGAACAGGCTCAGACAGGCGGTGGGGTGGAGCTCAGACATCGAAGGGTGGGAAGGAACTCACTGCAGGGGCGGCGGCGGAGTTGGGGTATCGAACATCGGGGAGGACCTCGCAGAGGGGCGGCGCAACTCTCAGCTTGGGCGGAGATGCACAAACAAACAACAAGAGGGGCGGGCATCGGAGCTTTGGCTCAAGAACACCTTCCTCCATCGTGATGACAGTAGATCAGTTGTCCTTGCACAACCCTAGTTGGAGGAGGAGGGCGGGATCGATCCCCCATAGCGTAGAGGAGTGGTGGCGGCGCAAAGAGGAAACGAGGGAGATCGAGTGGAACATGGGCGTGTAGGATGTAGGGTAATATAGGGAAATAGTGATTGGGGTTCGCTAGTGCTATGATGAGAGTACCCCTCTACCGGGGAGGAAATCATGGCGTGCCACCGCGGGGTTGTCCCGTGTGATCCAGGTCGTCCATAGCACAATCTGCAACCTAAAATCTCAAAGCTCTAAGAATCGCTCTTATTCATCACCTATTAAGAATTAGAGATATGAGGAGGCACTTCTCCTATCTCGAGTTGATCACCTTTTGCTGGTCTAAGGGTTTATCCTTCATTTTGACATCGACCAACATCTAAGTGCCCCTACCATTCTTTTGACAACAAAAGAAAGCATGTATAGGTATTCCTAAAACTCAACAATTTGTGTAGGCTCATATTAATGGTAATGGTTGGTTAATTGATGCCCACCTTTTGCCACGATTATCTATAATGGCAAAAAATGTGTGGTTAACAAAATGATCATTGCCAGCGTGGCAAGAGTTGACAAGAATAAGCATATAGGCAAGGTGGACCATATTACTAACATGTACATTATCATATTATGGCAAGCCATGGTGGTGTGGAAATGCACCAAATATATATTAATTAGAAACTATATCATGGGGAAGAGCAACTATAGAAGAATCGTCGACTACATAATAAGTGCCATATGGACCATAGACTACAAAAAAACAACTCTAGAAGAGTCGCCATCCATCCCTTAGTCGCCATATTTTTAAGAAATACCTCCATATCGGGCCTCTCAACCTCCATGTTAAGGTATACTTTGGGATGCACGCCATAATTTCCTGGGCATGGCTGGAGGGAAATTTCCTCAACCACCTCACTCAGAATCGAGCATCGCCGCCATAAATGAAATTGTCATTGTAAGAATCAAGTCAACACCATTAGAATCAAGTCTTTGTCACTGGAATCGCGTCATCGCTTGTGTCACTTCCCACCCTCACAAAGATTCATGCACATTCGTGATGGAGGCCTTAGAGACGGATCTTGATGACATGCTCATGAGTGACACCAAGTTAATCAAGATAGTCACTTAGACCTATGTTCTTGAACTTGGTGCCATTGTCTCTTATGGTGTGCTTGATCATGAAGCCATAATTCGTCACGGCCCGGTTTGAGAATTGTTTGAAGACATCCTGCACTTCAATTTTGTACATGATGATATGCACCCAGGTGTAGTGAGAGAAGTCGTCAACTATGACGAAACCATATAGTGATGCTGCATTGGTTAGTGTGGAATTAGAACCAAACAGATCCATATGAAACAAATCAAAGGGACGAGTAGTGGTCATTATTGTCTTCGAGTGGTGCTTTGATCTCGTCATCTTCCTCGTCTCACAAGCATCACAAAGATGATCCTTGATGAATTTAACACCCTCAACGCCTATGATGTGATTTTTATTCACAAGAATGCTCAAAATCCTCATGCCAACATGTCCAAGTCAGCGATGCCATAGCCAGCATTCTGAAGCTTTTGCCAACAGACATGTGGAAGGTTGTGGACATGCAGAGAAATCTACAATATACAAGTCACCTCTTCGAAATCCTTCGAAGACTTTGGATTTGTCATAGTCCAACAGCTCAATGCATCGAAATTTGCCAAAGATGACAATCATATCAAGATCACAAAACATTGAGACATACATGAGGTTGTATCCAAGGGATTAAACAAACATCACTTTATCCATGTGTCGATCCTTTGAGATAGCAACCTTACCTAGACCCAATACCTTGCTTTCCCCTTTGTCAGCGTATGTGATATATGCTTCAGATGTGACGGAGTAAGGGGAGCACCAGTGAGTAAATTCCTATGACAATTCATATGATTTGTGCAGCCATTGTTCATTATCCATTCAGTGGCTTTGGGTGAGTTTTCCTGTAGAAACATTAGTCCGACTTAAAAACTCATATACTTCAGAGTGAAGAATATGACAATCAAAATCGTGAGAGAGAATTTCATCAAGCGGTAGTAATTTTAGCAGCATATAGAATGTGAGAAATGAACAATTCATTTCATCATGATTATTTTGCGTCCCATCAAGCATTTCTTAGATCTCCAGCAATTTCATAACACGTTGAATTTCGTCTAGAGACCTGACCCTACAGATGAAATTAGTTATTCTTCTTAAGCACTGATACGTCTTCATAAGATCTACTTTTCCAAACACTTTTGCTCTTGTTTTGGACTCTACTTGCATGATTTGAATGAAACTAACTCGGACTGATGATGTTTTCAGCAGAATTGCTATGGTGTTTTTATGTGCAGAAATCAAAGTTCTCGGATGACTTGAAAATTTACGGAGAATATTTGTGGAATATATAAAAAATATTGATGGAAAATATACCAGAGGGGGCCCACCCATGAGCCACAAGCTCAGGGGGCGCACCCTATAGGCTTGTGGGTCCCCTGGACCTCCGGCAACCCTAACTCCGACTCCATAAATACCTATGTGCCAAGACAAAAATCAGAGAGAAGGAATCATCACGTTTCATGATACGAAGTGGCCTCCACCTCCTGTTCTTCATCGGGAGGGCTGATCTGGAGTCTGTTCGGGGCTCCGGAGAGGGGAAATCGATGTCGTCGTCATCATCAACCTTCCCCAATCACCAATTTTCTGATGATCGCTGCCAGGAGTGAGCAATTCCTTTGTAGGCTTGCTGGACAGTCATGGGTTGGATGAGATTTATCATGTAGTCAAGTTATTTTTGTTAGGGCTTGATCCCTAGTATCCACTGTGTTCTGAGATTGATGTTTCTATGACTTTGCTATGCTTAATGCTTGTCACTAGGGCCCGAGTGCCATGATTTCAGATCTGAACCTATTATGTTTTCATGAATATATGTGTGTTGTTGATCCTATCTTGCAAGTTATATGCACCTATTACGAGTTATGATCCGCATACCCCAAGGTGACAATAATTGGGATTCTTTCCGGTGATTACTGTAGTTTGAGGAGTCACTATTACGGAAAGGCCTAGTAGTAGCACTTGTTTTATAGCTAGCAGTAGCGCTTGTACAAGCGCTACCACTAAGGCGCTACAGCTAACTGGTAGCAGTAACACTGGAAAGCGAGCGCTACTGCTATACCTAGTTAGCAGTAGCGCTTTTTTGCGAGAGCGCTACTGATAATAGTAAGTACCAGTAGCGTTTCTTTTGAAAAGCGTTGCTGCTAACTTTTCCTGTATTTTTTGAAAATGCAGCTTATTTTCACTATAGGTTTTATATACAGTACTTTCATCATATGATTTTATGACCATGATTAGTTATTATATAACAGTAGGTGATCTAGTTTGGATTCGTAGTACTTTCAACATGCACCACATGTTGCCTCCACTTGAATCTAATCCATATTCATTTCACCTACTGATATATATATATATATATATATATATATATAATATAACTCATCATGCTCATACAACAACTTAGCATCATGCATCATTGATCATAATAATAAATAACTCATCATTGGTATCATAATAACAAATCCTACTCATCATCATCATATAACTTCTCCTCGTTATCATCATATCCAGTCATACTCATCATCATCATAGTCATCTAACCAATCCTACTTAATTGTTCTTAGCACATGATCATGAGTATTAGCTAGGACCTAAATACCCTCTTTAAGGTAAAATAGCATAAAACAAGATAGGCCCTGACTCTCCATTATGGAGATTGGAGATTATCATGTCTCTAATTCTTGCCTTTCGCACAATGTTGCTTCCAAGTAGCTCCCTACGATTGACCATACATTTTTCTAATCTTTGATTTTCATGTCTTCATCGGTTTTAGAAATCCGGTATGAACAACAGTGATGCGTAGGATGACCTGGCCGTAAGTTCATAACATCAAGGCGAACATTCGGAAACATCAGATGAGGCACACAATCCTTCAGGATTTTCTGTTGGAAAACATAGTAATAACTTCGTAGTTAGCAATGTAGTTGAGTTTTAAAAGAATTTATGCAAAAGATGCATGGATATCGTAATAGTAAAAATTCTTATCATGACATCTCCATGGATGTTACCGTAGTTCAAACGTGCACTAGTGGCACATATTGACCATAATGTGGAGGAGTTTGATAATAGATATTGTAATTCTCAGGATCAGTAATAAATGAGATCAGATGATTTTTCTCCTGATAAGTTAATTCTAAGCCATCGGTGTTGTAGGTTCTGTCTACCATCTTCCGCACATTCTTTGAAGAATGAAAATAAGCTATCAATGGAAATAAGCTTTCAACTATTATAAAATAAACAATACAAATTACTTAATAACTATGTTTGAGATACTCACATATTGGTAGAATTGGAAGCGTATCAACAAGGACCCAAATGTCCATATTGTCTTGGGCAATGTCAGGATCACCAAGATCCATGGTGACAAGCATACCGTCATGAAAATCATACATCTTGCAAAGTGCTTCCCAATTAGGGCAACCAAAATGGGATTCGCTCTTAGAATTGTGTAGATTTACATCAAAATCCATACCATGATGGGTCCTTAGGTGAATTATCTTTGTTTCCATACTTTCATGATCTTCAAAATCCATCCTCTCCAAGACATAGCGTCTTGCATGGCATGGGATAAGCTAGTCGAATTGTAAAAGACGAAAATTACATGTTGAAGTAGCAGAAGTCGTGCTTAATTATGAAAAAACACTTGTTGTCGTTGCGTACCGTTTCAACATCGAATGTCTCCTGGAGCTTAATGTTGAAGTGCCAACCTTCATCCAGGTGAGGCCTGTCGCACAGACCCCGGTCGTCGCCGCACCAGTCGCACTCCTCTGGGAGACTTTCGTCGTCCGACGACGACATTTACTAGGTTCATAATTCAAAGATTAAACTTGTACAATTAAATATATGTACCATAAAAACTAAATTAGATCATTATTATTCATCATGGGTTGACTATTGGTCTGCCAAGTCTTTTCTTGAAAACTCTCATCTCACGTGGTGTATACATTCGACCGTTGGTGATGATCGCTCCTCCTTTTCGTCCCCGAGTGCATTACACCAAAATGTCTAGCACATGGGAACGAAGGAGAAGCGACCCCCACGACAATAGTCAGGATTTTTCGTCCTCTCATATATGGTGGAGACTCTCCCTCACTGATTCCTATCTGACATTTACGACCGTCAGTGATGGTCGTTACTCCTCCTTCCCCTAGTGCATAACAAAGGTTTAGCACAAGGAAAAGAAGGAGAAACAACCCCTACGACAACAGTCGGGATTCTTCGTCCTCTCTCATATATGGTGGACACACTCCCTCACTAATTTTTCGACCGTCGGTGATGGTCGTTATTCCTCCTTCCCCTTGTGCATAGCAAAGGTCTAGCACAAGGAGAAGAAGGAAAAACGACCCCTAGGACAACAGTCGGGATTCTTCTTCTCTAATATATGGTGAAAACTTTCTCCCTCACTCATTTGTTGACTGTCATGTATGGAGCCTCGACAGACTTAGAGTCAACCCGAAATGTCGTTTAATTATTGTTGGGGAACGCAGTAATTTCAAAAAAAATTCCTACGCACACGCAAGATCATGGTGATGCATAACAACGAGAGGGGAGAGTATCGTCTACATACCCTCGTAGACCGTAAGCAAAAGCGTTATGACAATGCTTTTGATGTAGTCGTACATCTTCACGATCGACCGATTTAGTACCGAAGATACGACACCTCCACGATCTGCACACGTTCGGCTCGGTGACGTCCCACGAACTCACGATCCAGTAGAGCTTCGAGGGAGAGTTTCGTCAGCACGACGGCATGATGACGGTGATGATGTTTCTACCGGAACAGGGCTTCACCTAAGCACCGCTACAATATT
>NC_041390.1:130616243-130618977 GCF_002162155.2 Triticum dicoccoides | reverse complement strand
CAACTTGTGTGTCTATGGGGTGCGCCCTCCCCCGTATATAAAGGAGTGGAGGAGGGGAGGGGCCGACCCTCTCTATGGCGCGCCCTAGGGGAGTCCTACTCCCACCGGGAGTAGGATTCCCCCCTTCCATGTAGTAGGAGTAGGAGAGAAGGAAGGGGAGGAGAGGAGAAAGGAAGCGGGTGGCCCCCTCCCAATTCGGATTGGGCTAGGGGGGCGCGCCTCCCACCTTTTCCTTCCCTCTCCTCTTTTCCACTAAGGGCCAATAAGGCCCATATACTCCCCGGGGGGTTCCGGTAACCTCCCGGTACTCCGAAAAATGCCCGAACTCATCCGGAACCATTCCGATGTCCAAACATAGGCTTCCAATATATCGATTGTTATGTCTCAACCATTTCAAGACTCCTCGTGATGTCCGTGATCAAATCCGGGACTCCAAACGACCTTCGGTACGTCAAAACACATAAACTCATAATGCCGATCATCACCGAACATTAAGCGCGCGGACCCTACGGGTTCGAGAACTATGTAGACATGACCGAGACATGTCTTCGGTCAATAACCAATAGCGGAACCTGGATGCTCATATTGGTTCCTACATATTCTACGAAGATCTTTATCGGTCAAACCACATAACGGTATACATTGTTCCCTTTGTCATCGGTATGTTACTTGCCCGAGATTCGATCATCGGTATCTCAATACCTAGTTCAATCTCGTTACCGGCAAGTCTCTTTACTCGTTCCGTAATGCTACATCCCGTAACTAACTCATTAGCTACATTGCTTGCAAGGCTTATAGTGATGTACATTACCGAGAGGGCCCAGAGATACCTCTCTGATAATTGGAGTGACAAATCCTAATCTTGATCCATGCTAACTCAACAAACACCATCAGAGACACCTGTAGAGCACCTTTATAATCACCCAGTTATGTTGTGACGTTTGGTAGCACACAAAGTGTTCATCCGGTATTCGGGAGTTGCATGATCTCATAGTCATAGGATCATGTATAGTTATGGAGAAAGCAATAGCAACAAACTAAACGATCATCGTGCTAAGCTAACGGATGGGTCAAGTCAATCACATCATTCTCTAATGATGTGATCCCGTTAATGAAATGACAACTCATGTCTATGGTTAGGAAACATAACCATCATTGATCAACGAGCTAGTCAAGTAGAGGCAAACTAGTGACACTCTGTTTGTCTATGTATTCACACATGTACTAAGTTTCCGGTTAATACAATTCTAGCATGAATAATAAACATTTATCATGATATAAAGAAATATAAATAACAACTTTATTATTGCCTCTAGGGCATATTTCCTTCAATTATCTTTCTAGAAAATCCAGGCCACGCGATATTTCCTACATATTCTAGCACAAGTCATGCCAAAATTCACGGAAAAATCCAGCATGACCTTTGCTAAAAAGGACATCTCGAGCGCCTGAAATTTGCCGGAACGGAAATTAATCAACACTCTGGTAAAACATAGGCCACTCGGAGGTGTTACCTGCAAACATGGCCAGCCACTTCGGCAAGCACATATCCTATTTGAGAAACACAAGATATACATGTTTATATCTATATCATTTCAATGGTTGAAAATATGAATAAAAATATTTCAAAATATCTTATAAGACTCATATTGACATGGATATTTGGCTGGTCTCACCTCGAGGTCGGAGGGGGTCGGTGACGGGGACGACGGCGGGGATGATGGAGGGGCTCCTTGATTTCTGCAAAAACAAAACCCTATAAGCTATCGACTAATCAAATGCATACGCCTTGCATATTGCTCTTCAATTTGAGCATTCAAAATAGGAGTAGTTCTCCAATTTGAGCATTCAATAAGCAAAACCAAATCATAAAATAAATTAGTATTCAAATTAGCATGCATTCAATAAGCAAAACTAAATCATCTCTTGTGTCCGTACATCGTCGAATATTATCACTAATACATCTTGAATAGTATCATACATATAACACCACTAATACAGCTGAAACCCTAACGAACGGCGGGTATCGGCGCGGGCGGTGGACACCCAAAGAGAAGGAACCATCGCAGGATCATAGCTCCAGTGCGATCGCTGAAGAACCTGCCAGGTATTGGAGAACTTGCCCCCAATGCAACCATGTAGCGACGGACGTGCTTGTCCTCCTCGCTGACACAGTGACGTACCACCTCCGCGGGGTCCTCAAGCCTCTGCACTGTCACTGGCCCACGCGACCGACACCAAAGAAGGTTCGGGTCAATGAAGGGCTGGCTCCTCACCAAGCTGCACCCCCGGAAGGTAGCACCTCCCACTACCAGCCCGACGGAGCCCAGTCCCAGACATGGCCCCTTTGATCAAGCAGGCCTCCTCCGCCGAGTCGACGACGAGGATGCGGGATAAGCATCGTCAACGTCGATGCGAGAATAATTGCTTTAACTAAAAAAATAACAACAAATGTGACATGTTGAACATGGTTCGATCATAACTAGGGTCATACTACATTATTCTAAGATTAAACACCTAAATTATATTAACTACACCTAATTAAAAACCTACATTTTCAACATGGTTCCATCATAACTAGCTAGGGTTCATACCACATTATTCTAAAATTAAACACCTAAGATGATAACCTACTACATTATTCTAAGATTTAACCTAAAATTTTCAACTTGCTAGGGTTCAAAATTAGCTAGGGAGGAGGAGAGAGGAGGGAGGAGTACCTCTCGGTGGAGGA
>NC_041390.1:130593862-130616020 GCF_002162155.2 Triticum dicoccoides | reverse complement strand
GACGGGGGAGGACGCTGGCACAGGGGAGGGTGGCCAACGGGGGAGGAGAGCCGGCGCGGGCGAGGGCGGCCGGCGGGAGAACACCGGCTCGGGGGACGGCGACGCGCGGCAGAGGCGCGCGAGTGAGAGTGTGTCAGGGGGAAACTAAGGTCGAGGCGGTTCGGAGCGTGGATAAGGTGTGTGTAGTAGTAGCGCTTGTATGTAGAAAGCGCTACTGCTATGTACAATAGCAGTAGCGCTCTCTACATACAAGCGCTACTAGTATGCCTGGCCTGCCGGCAACGATCTGGCAATTGTAGTAGTAGCGTGTTTTATGAATACAGCGCTAGTAGTAAGTGCATAGTAGCAGCGCTTTCCGTGGCCAAGCGCTACTCATAAGTAGTAGCAACTGTTGCTTTTAAAAAGCACTACTACTAAGCTCATGTGTATAGGCATTTCCCTAGTAGTGAGTTCATGTATTCACTAAGAGCCGCATCCGGGATCTCTTCGAGGGAGATTTTAGTTTGGTTATGGTAGTGCAAGTCATGGTGGTTCGTCAAGTCCAGCCTTGCAAACGCCGACCCCTCCGTTTATGGGAATTCAACCTAGAAGGACCGCACGCTATTTAGAATTTCCTCGGCCTGACGCGCGAGGAGATGTACAAGTCATTCTCCGAACCCTAGATAGAGTGTCCGGACACCTCTGAGGACGTGGGCCTGAGCAGCAACCGCACCGCGGCCCAAGTAAGTAACCCTCTAGCCGAACACACCGTCTTTCTTTTATCAGGACATCATTCTAAAGGATCGCTCTTTAACCAGGACTGGATAGCAAAGGCGAAGATGATCCAGTGTTCGGCTCCCCTTACTGAAGGCTTGGACAATCCGGTGCTGGAAAAGATGCTCAAGCCAGCACCTTGCCTGGTGCCCGCAAAGGAAGATGAAGGGGGGGAATAAAGAGGGCCAAAGCGGGCCTCCACCGCTATCTGTTCCAACCGAGGGAACGAGCGCCTCCGTGAGGGAGGATAGCCAGGAGAAGGAGTCTGACATTCCTTCGCCCCTGGGGAGGAAGAGGACTACCTCTGATGATCCGGAAACCAAGGTTTCCAAACAAGAGAAGAAAACTCCACCAGAGGATCCCGTCTCCGAGGGTGCTTTTGCCACACAAAGTTCATACGGGGATCAGCCCTCTAACGGGTCGTAAGTGATCAAAATTTACTTAATAGTAGAGATATTCTACCTTACTTCCGAGGAAAATAACCGAAGTGTTTATCTTGCAGTTCGAATCTTAACCCTTCTCAACAGAACTCGTCTTCAGGGGACCTTCTTCCGGAAATGATGGAGAGCGAAATGCCTCCCCCGAACTCCCCCGCTCAAGAAGCGGGCGACCTGGAAGTATCGTCACAGAGGGCCTCTCCAGATCCGGTGAGGCCAGAAGATAATCCCATAGTCACTCGAAGTCCCCAGCTACCGGCTCTTGAAGAGGGCAGACAAAAGAGTCCGGCGCCGTCTGGTATGCGGTCGGACGCACTGAGGGATCGGCTGAAGCGAGCGACCATCTCGGAAGAACACCGTACGTTAATGGGTACAGTGATGGAAAGGATCTCGCCCACCGAAAGCGGGTTGCATGACGCCTTTATGAGTCTACTAACGGGCTTTGAGGTACGTAAAATGATATACCTGTGTGATGGTACCGCACATTTTTAGGTGTGCCTGGTGTAGATAGTAGCCCCTGAGACTCTGGTTATCACCGAGAACGGTGGCAAATAGAGGATCGTAGTCCTAGGTAATAACCATACCGCCTTTATGTGCAGGTGGTGGAAGCTCCGGTGGCTAGCCGGACTCATGAGTTTGCCAAACTAAAGCGGCAACTAGATGCGGCGGATGCCGACATCGAGCTTGTTAACAAGCGGCTTGACTCAGGGTAAGTGATATTTTCTGGTGAATGTCACATAGTAAGAGCAGCGTGATGCCAGTATCTTTAATATGTTGTGACTGCAGATGGAGCTGCCACCGTGGAGACCCTTCGAGCGGAACTTGCCCGAGCCAAAGAACAAGCAAGGAGTAGTAACGCGACTGCTTTGAAGGGGGCCGAAGAATTAAGAGCCGAGAAGGCCGCACATTGCGAGACCAAAGAGAAAATGGCCAAGATGGCTATAGAGTTAAAAGATACTGCCGACCGTTGTTAGGTCCTTGAAGAAGAAAACCGAACAAAGGCGACGGACCTCGAAAAGGCCATGATGGCGACCAAAGACACCCGCTCTGCCATGAGAGCGAAGAAGGAGGAGCTGCGTGAAGCCAGCGATATTGTGGCTGGGAAGCCCTTTTTGCTGCGGAGGAAGTTCGGAGATCCATGGTACACCCCTCTGGATCGGCTGTGGAGTTCGGCAAACGCATATCTGGATTTGACGGCGAGTGCTGTTGATGCGGCCGAATACTTCCGAGATCAAACAGATCGTGAAGTGGACAAGCTATTCTGGTCACATTTTAACGTTCCAAAGCATCCGCTTCCACTAACTGATCAGCTTGTCGAATGTGCCGAACTCAATAGATTGTCCGGACTTGCCATGAGGTCCATCGTAGATCATCTGTGGCCGGAAAAACGAAGCCGGACAGTTATTTTAGCTTAATGCAGCAGTTCCTTGGTGCGGTGCCGCGCATCAACGCGATGAAGAGGTCGGTGTGCATAGAAGGCTCGTGAATGGCCTTTGCCCGTGTCAAAGCATACTGGGCAGAAATGGATGCTGCCACTGTTGCGGCACAAGGTTCGGCCAACGGCCGAGTGGCTGCCGAGCACTATTTTGAAGAAGTTCGTGAGGGTGCTCATTTGATAAAGGCCCAGTGCTCGAAGAATATTATGTTTGAGTGACATGTATTTCCATTGTAAAAACAATGTTTTATTAATTTTATCAAGGCTGTATTTATACTTTTGCCCGAAAGTATTTGGATGCCTCCTGTGCGGCCATTTTATGTATACATGTGTATAACCTGAAAGATTGCAGTTGTCAGCTTAAGCCCCCCCACATATAATGCGGGGGTGTTTGCAGAAGACGCGTATTCACACTTAATCCAATGTCTTGGTCCTACTAAGGAGGTGAGAGCGCAGCGAACTAGGCAATTGGACTATAATGCTTTAGCACTTTCACTTAGCCATAGGAGTTTGACAGTCGGGCTACAATATAGCCCCTGGTGGCGCCGCACTCACCCGAGTTCGGGGTGCGTACATGCCCGGCCGGGAAATGGCCCTTTGTTAAGGCGGAGGAATTCTAGGATTCCGATAGGTCATCGAGTGGTTGACCAGTCTCGCGCTATATCATGACAGTCAGTTTTCGGCTTTCTCTACTGAGGTGCTCGTCCGGATGAACCAGTGCACAATCGCAGTAGTTCTCCTGGTGCCGCCTTAGCCGATAGAGCGGAACGTAAGGCAACAAAACACAGGAGCTGGGCAAACCCAACATTTGACCCAAGACATGATTCAGAGCTGATGCATATAAGGCCAAACTCGCGACGCCGAACACTCCCTAAGGTATTCGGTCTTTATGGTGTAAATCGGGCCTAAATAGTGCCCTTTGTAAGACACCCCTAATGTCCAGGTATGTGCATTGTTCTGACGTGGCCACATGCCAAGATGTCAGCATCCTTCTCAATTGTACTGAGAATCCGAGGGATGTGTATCAACAAGAGACAGTAAAAAAGGTTGACGCAGGGTCTTAATCTAAAGAGAATCCTTAGAACGGGTCCCTGCTGCACGTCTGCGCCTGTGTCTCCGTTGTGCCATATCCTGGACGGGTGTAGCGCGATTTTCATCTGTAAGAGAGAGGAACTTCGGTGAAAAGTTGTCGTGCAAAAAGGTGGGTTTGAAGAAACCATCTATAGTTCAAGATGAGTAAAAATTGTCACTTGTCTGCGTGCGTTGAGCCCCTTGTATTTGTAATAGGGGTGTGGCCATCAAACCTGTATGAATTTCATATAGCTGCGCTGCACTCGTCTTAACCGTGTCCGTGGTCTTGACGACCTATCGAATGCTTTAGTTGGTGAGGCCGTTTTAGTGTGCGGCTGCCAAGGCAGCCGCAGTCTCTTCGGCGCGCAGGGATCGCTCAATATTTCCATTGACTGTAATGATGCCACATGGATCGGGCATCTTAAGTGTGAGGGAAGCATAATGCGGTATTGCATTAAAGCGAGCGAAAGCTTCGCGTCCAAGTAGTGCTCGATAGCCACCTTGGAACGGAGCAATGTGGAAGGTTAAATTTTCGCTACGGAAGTTATCGGGGAAGCCGAATATAACCTCTAGTAGCAGGGAGCCCATGCAATGAGCCCCTGGGCTTGGCGTTACTCCTCTAAAGGTAGTATTGTTGTGGCGAATTTTCGTTTGGTCTATCCCCGTTTTGCGGATTGTGTCCTGATATATCAGGTTTAAGCTGTTGCCGCTGTCCATCAGGACTCATGTGAAGTGGTTTCCGTCAATTATTGGATCTAATACCAAGGAAGCCCACCCTGTGTTCCGAATACTTGCTGAGTAATCCTGATGGTCGAAGGTGATCGGTTGAGACGGCCAGTGGCAGAACTCCGCGGTGATAGGCCCTTGGGCATGTTTGACTGGGAGTGCCGCTTTGGTTCCCCCCTTTATCACGTGTAACACGTTTACTGTTTTGACTTCTGGTGGAAATTTCTTCTGTTCCCTAGTGTTTATCTTGCGAGGCTCATCCTCATCTTCGCTTGGTGTATCCTGCCCCTTATGTTCGGCGTTGAACTTGCCGGACTGCTTGAAGACCCAACATTCTCTGTGGGTATGATTTGCAGGTTTATCGGGGGTGCTATGGATTTGACATATTTGGTCCAGAATTTTGTTTAAGCTGGACAGTTCATCTCTGGCACCTTTAGAGGGCGGCTTTTGCTGACCTGGCCGAGAGCTTCTGAACCTGGCTTTTACCGCCGTGCTCTTCGGGCTGTCTTCTTTATTCCAGCGCTTATTATTTTTGCTGCGTCGTGATTTCCCGTTTCCATCTCTAACATCGGATGTACTTGGGTCGCTGGTGCTGCATCGGGCTAGCCAGCTGTCCCCGCCCGCGCAAAAGCGGGTCATGAGGCTTGTTAATGCTTCCATTGTTCTCGGCTTTTCTTGGCTGAGGTGCCTGGCAAGCCATTCGTCTCGGACGCTGTGCTTAAAGGCTACCAAGGCCTCGGCGTCCGGACAATCGACTATTTGGTTCTTTTTTGTAAGAAACCTGTTCCAAAGCTTTCGGGCTGACTCTCCAGGTTGTTGAGTTATATGACTTAAATCGTCTGCATCCGGTGGTCGGACATATGTCCCTTGAAAATTTGCCCGAAAGGCGTCTTCGAGTTCTTCCTAGCTTCCAATGGAGCTTTCGGGGAGGCTTTTAAGCCAGTGCCGAGCTGCCCTTTGAGCTTGAGGGGTAAATACTTGATGGTGTGGAGATCATCTCCTTGAGCCATATGTATATGGAGGATATAGTCCTCAATCCAGACCCCAGGGTCTGTTCTTCCGTCGTATGCCTCTATGTTTACGGGTTTGAATCCCTCTGGAAATTCATGGTCCAGCACCTCATCGGTGAAACATAGGGGGTGTGTGGCACCCCTGTATCTGGGTGTACCGTGGTGTTCAGATGTTTGTTGTGTTGCATCGTATGCTGGAGCGCGCTTGCGTGGTCCATAAATGGATCTGGTTGCACCATCTTTTTGATGCAAGCCCTCGCGTGGGTCGCGTATTGGCTTATGTGCGGCGTTGTTCGCCGCTTTATGTTGGTCGTGAGGTCGTCTATCCGACCGGATGGCCATTTCAATTTTGGTTGCGGGGGATCTAAGGCCTCCTCATCGAATTCCGGTAGCAACTTCCGCTTCGGGTAGCTCTTGGTGTGGCGATTACTGCCGTACTTCGTTGCTGTGTTGAGTACTTCACTCCATTTGATTTTGAGTGTGTCTTGTGCAGCCTTGATCCTTTGCTTCTATTTTTTCAGACTCCTCGCCATGGCAACAAGCCTTTGGTGGGCATTACGTTGCTCTTGGAGCCTGTCTGGTGTGATGTCGTACGGACTGTTATCTTCGATGTGGTTGGGTTGTTCGGCTTGATTTTTCGTGTTACCGTGGTCGGGCAATGGTTCACCCTGCTCTAACGCTGGGTCTGTGTGATCGTTATTTCTGCTGGGGCGGGATTTGGGGCGGTGTTTACGCTGCTGCTTTGACTGCTGCTCGAGGGAACCACACGTCGCTGCGTCCTTCCGTTCCTCATTGTTATTTGCTTTGGGTGTGTCCACCATGTATATGTCATGTGATGAAGTGGGCGTCCAGTGCCCTATGAGCAGTGGTTCCTCTTCGACTCCTGCATCGTCGTCCATACGGTCGATGTCTTCAGAGTCGAAGTCGAGCGTGTCGGTTAAGTCATCGACGGTGGCTACTAAGTGGGTGGTGGGTGGGCGGCGAATTTCTTCGTCATCCGCATCCCAATCCTACCGGACGTAGTTCGGCTAGGATACTCCTGACAAGGAGAGAGACCTTAATGAGTTCAGTATGTCGCCGAAGGGTGAGTGCTGGAAAATATCCGCGGAGGTAAACTCCATGCTCGGCGCCCAATCGGATTCGATAGGCACAGGCGCAGGCAGTTCGGAGTCCGTGGCCGGAGAAGGATCCGACAGTTTGGCAGCACGGCTCTCGTGAAGGGTAAGGTCGATATTCGGCTCGATCGCCACTAAGGGTACGGCCTCCGTGACGGGGTCCATCCACCCGTCCATGGATGGCGCAACTGGCTCCGAATTGAGGCTCAGAGCGGCTACCGGTGCGATTTCCCGAGCCGCTCCGAACCTTAATTCGGAGCCAGTTGCGCCATCCATGGACGGGTGGATGGACCCCGTAAAGGAGGCCGTACCCTCAGCGGCGATCGAGCCGAATATCGACCTTACCCTTCACGAGAGCCGTGCTGCCAAACTGTCGGATCCTTCTCTGGCCACGGACTCCGAACCACCTGCGCCCGTGCCTATCGAATCCGATTGGGCGCCGATCATGGGAGTTTGGGTAGGGGGTCCCGAACTATGCGTCTAAGGCCGATGGTAACAGGAGGCATGTGACACGAGGTTTTACCTAGGTTCGGGCCCTCTTGATGGAGGTAAAACCCTACGTCCTGCTTGATTTATTCTTGATGATATGAGTATTACAAGAGTTGATCTACCACGAGATTGGAGAGGCTAAACCCTAGAAGCTAGCCTATGGTATGATTGTATCTTGTCCTACGGACTAAAACCCTCTAGTTTATATAGACACCGGAAAGGGCTAGGGTTACACAAGGTCAGTTGCAAAGGAGGAGATATACATATTCGTATTGCCCAGCTTGCCTTCCACGCCAAGTAGAGTCCCATCCGGACACGAGACGAAGTCTTCAATCTTGTATCTTCATAGTCTAACAGTCCGGCCAAAGGATATAGTCCGGCTGTCCGGAGACCCCCTAATCCAGGACTCCCACAGTAGCCCCTGAACCAGGCTTCAATGACGATGAGTCCGGCGCGCAGTATTGTCTTCGGCATTGCAAGGCGGGTTCCTCCTCCGAATACACCATGGAAAAATTTGAATACAAGGATAGTGTCCGACCCTGCAAAATAAGTTCCACATACCACCGTAGAGAGAATAATATTTCCACAAATCTAATCTGCTGACTTGTTTTGGCAACATGACATTATGCCATGGCCCGGTGATTATTCGAACCGTTTCCTTTAACTAGCCCCGCACATAACGCGAGGCAGTTTTTGACACGTCTTGTCAAAGCAAAGATCGTGTCCCCCTTATTACGGGATTCTCATCAATACGGGCGTGGGTAACCCAACCGCGCCTAGGACTCCTAGATTTTAGGCAAGTCCCAAATGGCCACGAGGAGGACGCTTGATATTCACCCTCTTTATAAAGGGTCAAGGTCTTTACTTTTTTCCTCCCGTGCTCAATCGAATCCTTCCCCCGCCTCAAGTTCTAACACCCAAAGCCCAGGTCAGGTGCTTCAGACCTTCAATCATGTCCGGATACAGCCTCCAGGGCCGGTGGATGCCCTCCTCCGTCACGGAAGAGGATATCAAGAAGTTGAGGGAGGCAAGATACTTGACCGTCGAAGTCTCGCATCGGCTGCCCGCCCGAGGGCAGGTCGTCCATACTCCCGAACCCAACGAAGACGTCATGTTCATCTCCCACTTCCTCCGAGGACTAGGCCTCAGTCTGGATCCCTTCGTAAGGGGTTTGATGTTCTATTACGGGCTTGATTTCCATGATCTAGCCCCGGATTCCTTTCTCCACATCTCAGCATTTATTGTCGTATGTGAGGCCTTCCTCCGCATTACCCCTCACTTCGGCCTGTGGCTCAAGACCTTTGATGTGAAGCTGAAGACGGTGGAGGGGTAGTACGCAGCGTGCAGAGGTGCATTAATAAGCAAGATTGTTGGAGCTCCGTGACCAAAAGGTTCCTTTCCAGAGGTGTCCGGATTATGGCAAAGGTCACGGTTCTACATCACCGCTCCCAGAAGTGCCAAGTGGGTAGCTCCCCCCGCCTTTCGCTCGGGCCCTCCACCAGAACTGATGTCATGGATCAGTAGGGGGCTGAGCTGGGGTCCAGCCAAGGACGTGCCCATACTGCATAGCTGCATCTGGGGTCTCTTCGAGGGAGATTTTAGTTTGGTTATGGTAGTGCAAGTCATGCTGGTTCGTCAAGTCCAGCCTTGCAAACGCCGGCCCCTCCGTTTATGGGAATTCAACCCAGAAGGACCGCGCGCTATTCAGAGTTTCCTCAGCCTGACGCACAAGGAGATGTCCAAGTCATTCTTCGGACCCCAGATAAAGTGTCCGGACACCTCCGAGGACGTGGGCCTGAGCAGCAACCGCACCGCAGCCCAAGTAAGTAACCCTCTAGCCAAACACACTGTCTTTCTTTTATCAGGACATCATTCTAAAGGATCGCTCTTTGACCAGGACTAGATAGCAAAAGAGAAGATGATTCGGTGTTCGGCTCCCCTTCCCAAAGGCTTGGACAATCCGGTGCTGGAAAAGATGCTCGAGCCAACACCTTGCCTGGTGCCTGCAAAGGAAGATGAAGGGGGGAGCAAAGAGGGCCAAAGCGGGCCTCCACCGCTATCTGTTCCAACCGAGGGAACGAGCGCCTCCGTGAGGGAGGATAGCCAAGAGAAGGAGTATGACATTCCTTCACCCCGGGGGAGGAAGAGGACTACCTCTGATGATCCAGAAACCAAGGTTTCCAAACGCGAGAAGAAAACTCCACCAGAGGATCCTGTCTGGGGGGGTGCTTTCGCCGCACAAAGCTCGTACGAGGATCAACCTCTAACAGGTCGTAAGTGATCAAAATTTACTTAATAGTAGAGATATTCTACCTTACTTCCGAGGAAAATAACCAAAGTGTTTATCTTGCAGTTCGGATCTTAGCCCTTCTCAACAGAGCTCGTCTTTAGGGGACCTTCTTCCGGAGATGATGGAGAGCGAAATGCCTCCCCCGGACTCCCCCGCTCAAGAAGCGGGCGACCTTGAAGTATCGTCATGGAGGGCCTCTCCGGATCCGGTGAGGCCAGAAGATAATCCCATAGTCACCCGAAGTCCCCAGCATCCGGCTCTTGAAGAGGGCAGACAAAAGAGTCCGACGCCGTCTGGTATGCGGTCGGACGCACTGAGGGATTGACTGAAGCGAGCGACCATCTCGAAAGAACACCGTACGTTAATGGGTACAGTGATGGAAAGGATCTCGTCCGCCGAAAGTGGGTTGCATGACGCCTTTATGAGTCTACTAACGGGCTTTGAGGTACGTAAAATGATATACCTTTGTGATGGTACCGCACATTTTTAGGTGTGCCCGGTGTAGATAGTAGCCCCTGAGACTCTGGTTGTCACCGAGAACGGTGGCAAATAGAGGATCGTAGTCCTAGGTAATAACCATACCACCTTTATGTGCAGGTGGTGGAAGCTCCGGTGGCTAGCCGGACTCATGAATTTGCCGAACTAAAGCGACAACTAGATGCGGCGGATGCCGACATCAATCTTGTTAACAAGCGGCTTGATGAGGCACAGGGTAAGTGATATTTTCTGGTGAATGTCACATAGTAAGAGCAGCATGACGCCGATATCTTTAATATGTTGTGACTGCACATGGAGCTGCCACCGTGGAGACCCTTCGGGCGGAACTTGCCCGAGCCAAAGAACAAGCAAGGAGTAGTAACACGGCTGCTTTGAAGGCGGCCGAAGAGTTAGGAGACGAGAAGGCCGCGCATTGCGAGAGCAAAGATAAAATGGCCAAGATGGCTATAGAGTTAAAAGATACCGCCGACCGTTGTCAGGTCCTTGAAGAAGAAAACCAAACGAAGGCGACGGACCTTGAAAAGGCCACGATGGCGACCAAGGACACCCACTCTGCCATGAGAGCGAAGAAGGAGGAGCTGCATGAAGCCAGTGATATTGTGGCTGGGAAGCCCTTTTTGCTGCGGAGGAAGTTCGGAGATCCGCGGTACACCCCTCTGGATCGGCTGTGGAGTTCGGCAGACGCATATCTGGATTTGACGGCGAGTACTGTTGATGCGGCCGAATACTTCCGAGATCAAACAGATCGTGAAGTGGACAAGCTATTCTGGTCGCAGTTTAACGTTCCAGAGCGTCCGCTTCCACTAACTGATCTGCTTGCCGAATGTGCCGAACTCAATAGATTGTTCGGACTTGCCATGAGGTCCGTCGTAGATCATCTGTGGCCGGAAAAACCGAAGCCAAATAGCTATTTCAGCTTAGTGCAGCAGTTCCTTGGTGCGGTGCCGCGCATCAATGCGATGAAGAGGTTGGCGTGCATAGAAGGCTCGCGAATGGCCTTTGCCCGTGTCAAAGCATACTTGGCGGAAATGGATGCTACCACTGTTGCGGCGCAAGGTTCGGCCATAGGCCGAGTGGCTGCCGAGCACTATTTTGAAGAAGTTCTTGAGGGTGCTCGTTTGATAGAGGCCCAGTGCTTGAAGAATATTATGTTTGAGTGACATGTATTCCCATTGTAAAAACAATGTTTTATTAATTTTATCAAGGTTGTATTTATACTTTTGCCCGAAAGTATTGTGATGCCTCCCGTGCGGTTGTTTTATGTATACATGTGTATAACCTGAAAGATTTCAGTCGTCGGCTTCAGCCCCCATGCATATAATGCGGGGGTGTTCGCAGAAGACGCGCATTCACATTTAATCCAACGTCTTGGTCCTACTAAGGAGGTGAGGGCGCAACGAACTAGGCAACCGGACTATAATGATTTAGCACTTCCACTTAGACATAGTAGTTTGACAGTGGGGCTACTATATAGCCCCTGGTGGCGCCGCACTCACCCGAGTCCGGGGTGCGTTCATGCCCGGCTGGGAAACGGCCCTTCGTTAAGGCGGAGGAATTCTAGGATTCCGATAGGTCATCAAGTGGTTGACCAATCTCGCTCTATATCATGACAGTCAGTTTTCGGCTTTCTCTACTGAGGTGCTCGTCCGGATGAACCAGGGCACAATTGTAGTAGTTCTCCTGGTGCCGCCTTAGCCGATAGAGCGAAACGTAAGGCAGCAAAACACATGAGCCGGGCAAACCCAACATTTGACCCAAGACATGATTCGGAGCTGATGCATATAAGGCCAAACTCGCGACGCCGAACACTCCCTAAGGTATTCAGTCTTTATGGTGTAAACCGGGCCTAAATAGTGCCCTTTGTAAGAAGCCCCTAATGTCCAGGTACGTGCATTGTTCTGACGTGGCCACATGCCAGGACGTCAGCATCCTTCTCAATTGTACTGAAAATCTGAGGGATGTGTATCAACAAGAGACAGTAAAAAAGGTTGACTCATGGTCTTAACCTAAAAAGAATCCTTGGAACGGGTCCCTGCTGCACGTCTACGCCTGTATCTCCGTTGTGCCGTATCCTGGACGGGTGTAGCATGATTGTCATCTATAAGAGAGAGGAACTTAGGTGAAAAGTTGTCGGGCAAAAAGGTGGGTTTGAAGAAACCATCTATAGTTCAAGATGAGTAAAAATCGCCACTTGTCTACATGCGTTGAGCCCCTTGTATTTGTAATAGGGGTGTGGCCATCAAACCTGTATGAATTTCATATAGCTGCGCCGGACTCGTCTAACCATGTCCGTGGTCTTGGCGACCTATCGAATGCTTTAGTTGGTGAGGCCGTTTTACTGTGCGGCTGCCAAGGCAGACGCACTCTCTTCGGCGCGCAGGGATCGCTCAATATTTCCATTTACTGTAATGATGCCACGTGGACCGGGCATCTTAAGTGTGAGGGAAGTGTAATGCAGTATTGCATTAAAGCGAGCAAAAGCTTCGCATCCAAGTAGTGCTTGATGGCCACCTTGGAACGGAGCAATGTGGAAGGTTAAATTTTCGCTATGGAAGTTATCGGGGAAGCCGAATATAACCTCTAGTAGCAGGGAGCCCGTGCAATGAGCCCCTGGGCCTCGCGTTACTGCTCTAAAGGTAGTATTGTTGTGGTGAATTTTCGTTGGGTCGATCCCCATTTTGCGGATTGTGTCCTGATATATCAGGTTTAAGCTGCTGCCGCCGTCCATCAGGACTCGTGTGAAGTGGTATCCGTCAATTATTGGATCTAATACCAAGGCAGCCCACCCTGCGTTCCGAATATTTGCTGAGTAGTCCTGATGGTCGAAGGTGATCGGTTGAGATGGCCAGTGGCAGAACTCCGCGGTGGTAGGCACTTGGGCATGCTTGATTGGGAGTGCCGCTTTGGTTCTCCCCTTTATCACGTGTAACACGTTTACTGTTTTGACTTCTGGTGGAAATTTTTCCTGTTCCCTAGTGTTCTGCTTGTGAGGCTCACCCTCGCCTTCGCTTGGTGTATCCTGCCCCTTATGTTCGGCGTTGAGCTTGCCGGACTTCTTGAAGACCCAACATTCTCTGTGGGTATGATTTGCAGGTTTATCAGGGGTGCTATGGATCTGACATATTTGGTCCAGAATTTTGTTTAAGCTGGACAGTTCATCTCTGGCACCTTTAGAGGGCGGCTTTTGCTGACCTGGCCAAGAGCTTCTCAACCCGGCGTTTACCGCCGTGCTCTTCGGGTTGTCTTCTTTATTTCGGCGCTTATTATTTTTGCTGCATCGTGATTTCCCGTTTCCATCTCTAACTTCGGATGTACTTGGGTCGCTGGTGCTGCATCGGGCTAGCCAGCTGTCCTCGCCCGCACAAAAGCGGGTCATGAGGCTTGTTAATGCTGCCATTATTCTCGGCTTTTCTTGGCCGAGGTGCCTGGCAAGGCATTCGTCTCGGACGCTGTGCTTAAAGGCTGCCAAGGCCTCGGCGTCCGGACAATCGACTATTTGGTTCTTTTTTGTAAGAAACCTGTTCCAAATTTTTCGGGCTGACTCTCCGGGTTGTTGACTTATATGACTTAGATCGTCTGCATTCGGTGGTCGGACATATGTCCCTTGAAAATTTGCCCGAAAGGCATCTTCGAGCTCTTCCCAGCTTCCAATTGAACTTTCGGGGAGGCTTTTAAGCCAGTGCCGAGCTGGCCCTTTGAGCTTGAGGGGTAAGTACTTGATGGCGTGGATATCATCTCCTCGAGCCATATGGATATGGAGGATATAGTCCTCAATCCAGACCCCAGGGTCTGTTGTTCCGTCGTATGCCTCTATGTTTACGGGTTTGAATCCCTCTGGAAATTCATGGTCCAGCACCTCATCGGTGAAACATAGGGGGTGTGCGGCACCGCTGTATCTGGGTGTACCATGGTGTTCAGATGTTTGTTGTGTTGCATCGTATGGTGGAGCGCGCTTGCGTGGTCCATAAATGGATCTGGTTGCGTCGTCCTTTTGATGCAAGCCCTCGCGTAGGTCGTGTATTGGCTTATGTGCAGTGTTGTTCGCCGCTTTATGTTGGCCGTGAGGTCGTCTATCCGGCCGGATGGCCATTTCAATTTTTGGTTGCGGGGGATCTAAGGCCTCCTCATCGAATTCTGGTAGCAACTTCCGCTTCGGGTAGCTCTTGGTGTGGCGATTACGGCCGTACTTCGCTGCTGTGTTGATTACTTCACTCCATTTGATTTTGAGTGTGTCTTGTGCAACCTTGAGCCTTTGCTTCTGTTTTTTCAGACTCCTTGCCATGGCAACAAGCCTTTGGTGGGCATTACGTTGCTCCTGGCGCCTGTCCGGTGTGATGTCGTCCGAACTGTTATCTTCGACGGGGTTGGGTTGTTCGGCTTGATTTTCCGTGTTACCGTGGTCGGGCAATGGTTGACCCTGCTCTAACGCTGGGTCTATGTGATTGTTGTTTCTGCCAAGGCGGGATTTGGGGCGGTGTTTACACCGCCGCTTTGACCGCTGCTCGAGGGAACCACCCGTTGCTGCGTCCTTCCGTTCCTCATCGTTATTTTCTTTGGGTGTGTCCACCATGTATACGTCATGTGATGAAGTGGGCGTCCAGTGCCCTATGAGCAGTGGTTCCTCTTCGACTCCTGCATCGTCGTCCATACCGTCGATGTCTTCGGAGTCGAAGTCGAGCGTGTCGGTTAAGTCATCGACAGTGGCTACTAAGTGGGTGGTGGGTGGGCGGCGAATTTCTTCGTCATCCGCATCCCAATCCTGCCGGACGTAGTTCGGCCAGGATTCTCCTGACAAGGAGAGAGACCTTAATGAGTTCAGTATGTCGCCGTAGGGCGAGTGCTGGAAAATATCTGCGGAGGTAAACTCCATGATCGGCGCCCAATCGGATTTGATAGGCACGGGCGCGGGTGGTTCGGAGTCCGTGGCCGGAGAAGGATCCGGTAGTTTGGCAACACGGCTCTCATGAAGGGTAAGGTTGATATTCGTCTCGATCGCCACTAAGGGTACGACCTCCGTGACGGGGTCCATCCACCCTTCCATGGATGGCGCAGCTGGCTCCAAATTAAGGCTCGGAGCGGCTGCCGGTGCGATCTCGTGAATACGGTCTGATGATAGAGCTAAATCGTACTCATCATGACCGCGCGGCGCACAAGGCAGGGGCTCAAATCCGTCGAAGATCAAGTCTCCGCGGATGTCGGCCGTGTAGTTTAAGCTTCCAAACCTGACCTTGTGGCCAGGGGCGTAACTTTCGATCTGCTCCAGATGGCCAAGCGAGTTGGCCCGCAGTGCGAAGCCGCCGAACACAAAGATCTGTCCGGGGAGAAAAGTCTCACCCTGGACTGCATCGCTATCGATGATCGTAGGAGCCATCAAGCCTAACGGCGATGACACAGAGGAGATCTCAATGAAAGCACCAATGTCGGTGTCAAAACCGGCGGATCTCGGGTAGGGGGTCCCGAACTGTGCGTCTAAGGCGGATGGTAACAGGAGGCAAGGGACACGATGTTTTACCCAGGTTCGGGGGTCTTGATGGGGGTAAAACCCTACGTCCTGCTTGATTTATTCTTGATGATATGAGTATTACAAGAGTTGATATACCACGAGATCGGAGAGGCTAAACCCTAGAAGCTAGCCTATGGTATGATTGTATGTTGTCCTACGGACTAAAACCCCCCTGTTTATACAGACACCGAAAAGGGCTAGGGTTACACAAGGTCGGTTACAAAGGAGGAGATATACATATCCGTATTGCCTAGCTTGCCTTCCATGCCAAGTATAGCCCCATCCGGACACGAGATGAAGTCTTCAATCTTGTATCTTCATAGTCTAACAGTCCGGCCAAAGGATATAGTCCGGCTGTCCGGAGACCCCCTAATCCAGGACTCCCTGACCAAGGATCATGACGAGTGAAGGCTCCCTCAAAGATGTTAGAATCCTGTCCCAGATAAGTTTTGATGAGCTCAAGCTGTATACACGACTAAACTAATCTTTGGACAGATGAGCACATATGATGTATTTCGCCTAAGCATCCAGTTGAGTGAATCTAGGAATGTCATCAACACTAACATTTTTACACAACTCCGACACACCCTGTTCAGTGACAATCCACAGATCATAATCCGTTGCTTGGAGATGTTTGCACAACATAATCTTCTAGTAGGGGTAGTCCATGCCATCGAAGATTGGGCACACAGTAGAGACCTTGATCATACCTGCGGTTGACATAACTAAAACTCCAGGTGCTTAAACCAAAATCATACATAACAAGGGAGTACCTTGCTCTAATACCAATTGAAAGTGCAGGTTATCACCTAGGGAGTGAATGGGAGATTTCTAGAAATTTGTCAAATTCTGATGAATTTGACGAATATCAAAGTGAAGAAATAGAAACGGAGGTGAGACTAAATAATTACAAAGAAGTAAAGCATGTATACATGATAGATGTGACTGAAGAACATGTAGTCATATATACATTCAAGCATAAACATGATGAACTAAAGAAATGAAAGGCATCAAGATGAAAGCCTTCAGTTCAAAATCTTTAGTATGCAGAACACAAATTCTTCAACAGCGGAAGTACTAAAAGTAAAGGGATGCCAAATTTGAAACCAGGTTGGATCAATGATGACACAGTGATTTGGTAGACCGGTTCCAGTTGATGTATAACTATACCTCTCGTTGGAGCGGCTCGAGATTTGAAAGGATCGAGAAGAGGGGTCTAGAGAGGGGGCGATTAGACCCTTAACAAGTAAAAGTGGCAATTTTTAGTTTCTTCAAGTTAAGGTGGAGTTTAACAAAAGTTGATGGGCACATAATACATCTCAAGGAAGCATGATAAGAGTATAGGCCGCGAAAAGTGTAAAGCCTGCAATGTGCAAGAATGTAAAGGGATGGGATTGGAGTGTGCAAACACAATGGAGACGCGGAGATTTTTGGCGTGGTTCCGATAGGTGGTGCTATCGTACGTCCATGTTGATGGAGACTACAACCCAAGAAGGGTAATGGTTGCGGGAGTCCACGGAGGGCTCCACCCACGAAGGGTCCACGAAGAAGAAACATTGTCTATCCCACCATTGCCATCGCCCACGAAGGACTTGCCTCACTCGGGTAGATCTTCATGAAGTAGGCGATCTCCTTGCCCTTACAATCTTCTTGGTTCAACTCCACATCATGCCGGAGGATCCCAAGAGACACCTAACCAATCTAGGAGACACCACTCTCCAAAATGCAATAGACAATGTGTTGATGATGAACTCCTTGCTCTTGTGATTCAAATGATAGTCTCCCCAACACTCAACTCTCTCTCACACATATTTGGCTATGGTGGAAGAAGGATTTGAGTGGAAAGCAACTTGGGGAAGGCTAGAAATCAAGGTTCAAATGGTTGGAATGAAATCTCTTGATCTCAACACATGAGTTGGTGGTTCTCTCTTAGAAAATGGAAGGTGGAAGTGTAGGCACGTTCTGGTGGCTCTCTTACAAATGAAGAGGGGTGGAGGGGTATATATAGCCTCCACACAAAATCCAACTGTTACACACTTTTGGTCCATCTCAGTGGCACCGATCAGTACAAAAATATGAATGTTAGGAATCTCGGTGGGACCGACTGGAACAACTCAGTTGGACCGATGTGCTAGGGCTTAGGGCAAACTTCATCTCGGTGGCGCCGATTGCATCAACTCAGTGGGCCTGAAGTGAAGCAATAAGCAACAGAGAATCTGTGAAGCCAACTCAGTGTGACCGATTGCAACATCTTGATGAGACCGAAATAACTACAACAAGTTAGATGGAGTTTTGAAGGCCATCTAGGTGAGACTGAGATCCGTATCGGTGTGAGCGAATCATTAGGGTTTCTGGCAGTGGCTATGTCAAATGAACTCGGTGGCTCTGGGTAGAAAGAATCGGTTGGGCCGGGTTTGGGTTTTAGGTTTGGACATATTTGGAAAGAGAAAGTGGTTGAGGGTTTTGGAGCTATATCACTAAGCACTTTGAGCAAGTAGACCATTAATCAACACCTCATCCCCTTTTAATGGTATTGGCTTTCCTATGGACTCAATGTGATCTTGGATCACTAAAAATAGAAATGAAGAGTCTTGAGCTTTTGCCAATCTTTGTCCTTAGCATCTTGAAGGGTTTCCACATACTCTTGTCCTTGCCACACCACTGTTGAACTCATTTGAAGTATACTAGATGAAACTATTAGTTCAACAAGAAATATGTTGACATTAATTACCAAAATCACCCAGGGAGCACTTGTGCTTTCAATCTCCCCAATTTTTGCAATTGATGACAACATACATCAAAGCTTCAAGTAAATGATATGAAGAGTAGTAAGTAAAGCTTTGGAAGAACATGTAACATGCATAAGCTCCCACTACGTGTGTGCAATCAAGTAAAGATAGGAGTGAACAACATGTGAATGCACATCATGAAAAGGCAAGAAATGAGTTACATGTATCTTGGCTATATGCATCATAGCAAAGGATTAAGTGAGATGTACCTTCATGTTTATGAATCCCTCTTGTAAACAATATGTGCAAAAGCAAGAGATAATCATACACATGAGTGTAATGCATATACTCACCTTGTGGTTCTTGAGTTGATTCTTGAAGAGGCAATCTTGAGAAAACAAGGTTAAATAACACAAGAAAACTCCAAGCAAGAAAGATTCAAAGATCCACAAGAATACCAAGACTGGGATGACATGTAATAGGTGAGTACCACAAAGTGAGTAATTCTTTTAAATATAGACATGTCCCCAAGGACTTAAAGATTTGTAATAAGTTCTAAGGATTTTTCTCCCCTTAAGCATTGACTCTCTCTCCCTAAATCTAACAATGGATAATGGGAGAAGGTAGGGTAAGATAAAATCAAAGTAGTAGTGCATAAACCAGATTAGACATGAATGAGATCCAAAAAGAATATCTCAAGAAAAATATTGACATGTCTTTCCCCTCTCAAAGACTTGTGACTTATCTCCTCTTATAATATAGCATCTCTCTTCCTTTCTTAGAAGAGTTTTGTAATAGTAGGCTTTGATGTGCTCTCTCTCCCCCCTTGGCATCAATTTCTAGGCAGGGTAGGTTTCATGAGTATGAGTCAAGTGAGTATGATACTTGAGAGACATAAGCAAGAAAAATGTAGCACATAATGCAGATAGAGGGAAAAATCATTGAGTGGAGCTGAAGGAAATAGGCAATATAAGATGGCAGAAAAGTTTTCCCAGCAATGAAATCGGCTGCACCGATCTGTTTCAATCGGTGACTTCGAGATAATAGAGCCATTGAAGGTGCTCATCGGTGAAAGCAAGGTAGTATGTTTTGGTAGAACCAATGAACTTGTCGGATTTCGGGTTCCGGAAGACCCTTGAGGTTCGAACACTGGGGTGCGCGTGGAGACTTCGCCCCCTACCTACTTGCACCCCTCCGCCATGCTAGGATCTAAACTAAGGAAAGAACAACACAAGAGACACATGGTTTATACTGGTTCGGGCCACCGTTGTGGTGTAATACCCTACTTCAGTGTGTGTTGTGGTGGATTACCTCTTGGGCTGATGATGATGAACAATACAAGGGTGAACAGCCTCGCGAGGGTCTGTTCTTGGCTGGGGCGATGAACTGCTCAGAGGAGTTCAGTCACCTTTCTCTCTCTCTCTCTGCTTTCCTCCAACTGACCGACCCTGATTTCGACCCCAGCTTGTTTCTGGGTTGGCTGATTCTCGATCCCCCCTACCCTGGGGGTGGCTAGTCCTATTTATAGAGGCCCTGGTCCTCTCCCCAAATATTGAGCGGGAAGGGAGCCAACAATGGCGGGCTAATTTGAAGGGGGACAACAAGTATCAGCTATCCTGACAAAAGCAGTCTTCGCCTGTGCAAAGCTCTGGTGATGACGCCGTCTTGGGCTCCACGGTGACCTCCGTCTCGTAGTCCTCCTGGTCTTGGTCTCGTTGCACCGAAATGGCAACCTTTGCCTGATGCCTCGGTACTCCGCGGCTGCGCTTGCCCCCTTTGCACCAAAGAGGGAAGGAGGACGCTGCGCGGGCTGGCACCCGCTTGGCGCCCTGAATCCTCATGGCTTGCGTCACGGGCACCTCGTGAGGTACCCCGCCTTGATCTCTCCGCCCCCTCGTGAGCCAGCCTGATGAGGCCGTGCCTGAGGAAGGTCCGCGTCGTCCACCCCGCGAGGCTTGGCCCCTCGCGAGGGTCTTGGGTTTGTGTTGGTGAAGACGGGCCATGTTGGGCCCCCTTTGAGCCACGCCGTAGGCCGCAAGCAGGCAAGTCCGGGGACCCCCGTTCCTAGAACGCCGACAGTAGCCCCCGGGCCCAAGGCGCGCCCGGACTTGGCCGTGCTGGGAGGCACAAGGGCAAGAGCAAAGCGCCGCGGGCCCTAACAGCCTGCGGCCTTGGGCGCCGCATGGCGGTTGATTGGACGTGGGCGTCTCCACTTCCCCATGACGCCTCGGCAACTGCACGGATTGGACAAGTCCCTGCATGCAAAAAACGGGTCATGATTACCTGCGATCGTGGGGTCCATCGGTTGGCCCTCGCCAGCTATAAGTACTGATCGACGCGCGTCCTTCCAGTTTTATCTCCCCTCGCTTCTCCTTCTTCTTCATGGCCCCGTCGAGGAGGTTCTCGGCCGCGGAGAAGGGGAAGGCTTGCCAGGCTGGGTGTGCCTCTCCTCCGCCCAAGCGCGGCCGAGGGCGCCCCCGCAAACATCCTGTGGCCACCACGGCAGCTCCCTGCGGCCGCGGAGACGCTTTCCAGCACGGTGGCGGGCGGATAACTGCGACCAGGGGGTGCACTCCAGCTGCACGTCCCCCATGCCACGCTTCCGCGCTGCCGAGATGCTGCCGGAGTTCGTCGTGTGGTCGGCGGAGCCGACTAGCACCTGACTTCCTCTTCCTTGCTTCCTCCTCGGCGAGCTCCCGGCCGGCGCCCTGGGCGGCCTCTGGCTTCAGGCCGACGGCTGCTACAGTCGGGCCTCATGGGTTTCACTGGAGGTCTCTGCAGCCGGGAGCCTGGCCCTAGCCCGCGGTTGGCAGTCGTTTGCCCGCGCACGCGGCCTGGGCCGTCGGTGCACCCTACACTTCAAGTTCGACGGTGATGCCACCCTCTACGTGAGGGTGTTTGGGGAAGATGGTCACCGCGCAGGGTGCTGCCCCGAGGGTGATGACCGCGGCTGGGAACCCGGCTCCGGTGATGATGGAGAGGGCAGCGCTCGCGCGGCCGGCGGCGCTTAGGGTTCCTCAAGCTTCTCCGGTTCTTCTTCAGGCGGCGACTCTTCTAGCGGTGGCCGTGGTCAGCCTCCACACCGTCGCATCTGCTTGGGAGGTGGTAGAGTGTCCGCCCACCGTCGCGCCCTGGTGAAGCGCGAGAGGGAGTCCACCTGAGCTCCGGAGGCAGCTCGGGCTTCCCTGCAGGCCGGTGCGAGGCGAGCTGAACCAGATTTGTTCTTCCTTTTCCTTTTTCCTGCGTAAAAAGGACAGTAGTGTGGAGCCCCGCGGGGGCGTGTATGGGTTATTGCTGTTAATCATCGTTTTGCTTTCTTTATCGTACCTTCCGGCTACGTGCCCACGCGTGGATGGTTCCCGGCCCCAGCCGTGGGGGCGACTGACCCAGGCCCTTGCGTCTGTGTCGCGGTGCCCGAGGGGCACGGACTGGAGGGGTGCTCCTGCAAGGGGCCCAGGTCGCGAACCCTTTGAATGACTAGGATAGGGACTCTCACGAGGGCGCCCGGCTGCCCCCCCCCCCTCGCGAGGCTTTGCACCAGAGAAATCGAGGCAGGAGAATGAAAGGTCGAAGAACCGCAAGCCAAAGACGGCAACAACTTCAATAAAACTTCGAATGAGAAGGAACAAGCCAACTGCGGAAAGCAAATGAAAAGCCGCGTCCGGCACCTAATCTAGTCTTTGACGTCTTCTCACCAGCGCAGAGCTAAGTGCTGCCACTAGGCATGGGAGGGAGCCCCAGGGCCTGAGGCCGGCACTCCTGAGACTCCGGGGCATGTACAGCCCCAACTCATTATTACGTGAGAGTGTCACGGGCGGCGAGCTTCACAGGCGTTGGCCTTCTTCACAGGCTCCGGGCCTTTTCCGAAGCGCGATAGCTTCACAGGCACTCGCCTTGCTTCACAGGATCTGGGCCTTTTCCAAAACGCGATAGCTTCACAGGCACTCGCCTTGCTTCATAGGCTCTAGGCCTTTTCCAAAACGCGATAGCTTCACAGGCACTCGCCTTGCTTCACAGGCTCTGGGCCTTTTCCAAAATGCGATAGCTTCACAGGCACTCGCCTTGCTTCACAGGCTCTGGGCCTTTTCCAAAACGCGATAGC